>NW_024752685.1:0-87430 GCF_018991925.1 Homarus americanus
ATCTATATCCCTTTATTGATTCCTTTCACCCACTTAAATACTTCTATATCATATCTCCTCGTATACTGCCAGACTGGGGTCACTAAATCTAAGGAGATAATTTAACTCTAATCTTAATGTCTAAGGGTCGCTGCCACCAGACCCCCTCTGGACAGCATGTAGCTCGTTAGGTAGCGGGCAGAGTGGACTAGGCATCGGGTTAGGTTTTCCATTGATCAGATCGATAAGGGTAAAGAAGGGTGATTCCATAACATATCTTCATTGATTTATTTCTTATAAAACACACTGGTAAAAAAAACATACATGAATTGGCCTTCCTCAGAAGAACAACGGAATTTTGGTTACCCAACTGGGCCCCAGACTCCTACATTACTGGCGGGTCATCCACCCACTTATTGCACAACAATCGGTGAACGCCGTATCTCGGTCGTTCCTTCTTACAATATCCCTTAGCACATCAGACTGGTCCACTGGTGTGGCTTGTAGCACCGTCGGTTATCATACATAGTAGCACCATCGCAACACACCTGTTACACTCCATACCTGCAAGTATGTGACTCCTTGTGACTTTTAGGTATACACAACGGGCCCCTCGTTCGCACACCGCCCTCGGTGGGTAAAGACGGGGGCTTCACTTAGAGACATACCAGCACTATTTCTACGCCTGGTATTATAGGTCGCTCCAAGTGACGACCGCAGTTTCTCACGGTCTCCTTAGTTGTGACGATTCATGTGGAGTGGTGCGCTGGGAATCCACCGGTTCATAGTGGACTGGTATAGTGGGGAGTAATTCCCCACCTGGTGTGGCGCTCAAGGAGACAATGGCTGCCGGGCGGCAAGATACCCCAACCACGTGGCACCTGTGGTGACGGCAGAACGGGAAAGACTAAGCAATAATGCCTGACGGGCGGTTATCCCATCCCTTAACACATCCCTATCACACTTATATATCCGGCAAAGCTTTAAACTGTAGTAACTGTTATTTATCAACCTTAATTGTAGGGCGGGATATAGCCCGCTAGGGCACTGACCTGTGGTGACGGCAGAACGGGAAAGACTAAGGCCGGCTTCCCGCCGCTTCTCGTCACATAGGCCTACCGTTTCCAATCCTCAATTTACACTTTTGTTTCTTATGGTTCTCACCTGAACACTTTACGGTATATTGTCACTCATTTCTTATAAACACATATATTAATCCTAAATTACACACTAAGGTCAGGTCTTGGTTTGCTAGTGCTTGGTTAAATGCCTGGGATTTTAATATCAACGGGCATCTGAGGCGGGTACATGACGCGCCTTGAAACAAAAGCCGAATGATCATGGCGGGGGTGTATCAACTTCACTTAAAAACTGTAATGAGGGATCCTCCTCTCACACAGTGCACTATTTGAACACAGACATAAGGTTCTCTGATCACTGTACCTGTCGTGGGTATATGTCACGTGAGGCTACGAGGTGTATTAAATTCATACCGACGCATACACGATATTTCCTTTCCAGTATAGTTTCTAGATCACTGTCAACACCTCACATAGTCCTGATACATTTATCCTTTTTCCAGATCATTGTTCTCATGTATTTTCATATGATATCTGTTGGAGTTAGGTTCGCTACACGCTCACAGACGTAAATAGTAGGACCTTCAAACCCTGCTCCACACTTAGTCTTACAGTACCCTAGTCCGGCTCAACTGGACTTTAACATTCATCTTATGCCTACCCTGAGTGATCCTTAATGCTATGAATACATACACTTGATATGATATAATTATACCTGGGTACAATACCACACATGGTCTAGGAACCTTGAGTAGGTGAGTTGTCCTTTCTCAATGTTTCCCGTTTTCTGGGGTTCTACAAGCGCTGTCCATTTGAATGTTATGTAGCGTAATATGAATTAGATGGGATTTTTAGGGATGACAATGATGTGCACAGTACACGTGATGTAGAGAGAGCTGGTTGGTGAGGACGCTCAGAGAAGGACAGCTTGTGGGTCGCCATGCTCGCCAGCGGGAGAGAGGACCGCCAGGCAGGCGGAGGAGCGAGGACCGCCAGGCAGGCGGAGGTGTTGCTGTCTGGTTGGTGTAGGTAGAAAGAGAGACAGATCACCACGAGGTCAGGTCTTAAACAGCGGGGGTAGGCGTGGCTTAGCAGTTGACCCCCGCTCCGTGGTGTATGGCGGCGCTGGTTGACCTAGACCACGAGGCATACACTGGGGAATTGGTGGGGTCGGCTAGGCAGCGACAAACAGCGTTTGTAGGGGAGAATTCCACTACAATACTCCCCCTTCCCTCCAGGCTGTGTAGGAGACTTGTTGTCTGCAGGGTTGCATAGCACATGTGAGGCAGAAAGGACGGTGCATGCCTCATGTGAGACAACGGCGATGGCGTGGATGAGCCGGTCGCTGGGGACAACTGTCTAGATACACAATATCTGTGGGAGTAGAGAGGGAGAATAAGGGTGTGTGGAGGCGATGAATTTTGTGCTTCCCTCACGGCAGGTACCGAGTCGTCAGATGCGCCTGCTGGGGTGTGTGGGCCTGGGTCAGGAGCAGGGGCTGCGTCAGCAGAAACGGATGAGGGCTCGTGACAGCAGCTGGGTCCACGACAGCAGCAGGGTGCAGGACATTAGCAGGGAGTACCTGGGGGAGAAAAGAGGGGTGTGTGTGTCCGCACTCAGGAACAGAGGCCGCATCAAGGGCGGCAGGGGTTACTGCTGGGCCGGGGTCGGCGTCTGAGGCAGGACGGGTGTGCTGGGGTCGGTAGGACGTGGTGCTTAGGGCAGGAAGAGGAGCTGGTGTCTGCTTAGAGTAGCAGAGCTGCTCTAGGGTGTCTAACCTGCGGTGTAGAGACAGTAGCTGTAGAGCCGATGAGAGCTGCTTCTGGGTGGATAAGCCAGTCTTCCATGTTGCTTGAAGACTGGGAGCGTGATCAGTTTCTCCTCCATCCTGTGTGAGTGCGAATCTCCGGGAGTCACCATTTGTGGGGTATGAGATGTTTGGTTCACACTCAGGATGGGATGGAGAAAGGAAACTCACAATGTGCTCTCAGCTTGGTGCTGGGAAGGCAGCATGGTTACAAGCGTGATGTAGAGAGAGCTGGTTGGTGAGGACGCTCAGAGAAGGACAGCTTGTGGGTCGCCATGCTCGCCAGCGGGAGAGAGGACCGCCAGGCAGGCAGGCGGAGGAGCGAGGACCGCCAGGCAGGCGGAGGTGTTGCTGGCTGGTTGGTGTAGGTAGAAAGAGAGACAGATCACCACGAGGTCAGGTCTTAAATAGCGGGGGTAGGCGTGGCTTAGCAGTTGACCCCCGCTCCGTGGTGTATGGCGGCGCTGGTTGACCTAGACCACGAGGCATACACTGGGGAATTGGTGGGGTCGGCTAGGCAGCGACAAACAGCGTTTGTAGGGGAGAATTCCACTACAGGTTCCTCAGATGTCAGCCTTCAGGTCACTGCTCGACAGTTCTCCAGGCCGCCAAAGATAAGGACCCGGGTTAGTCCCTCCGGGGGGTTAACGAATAATATTAAAAAAGAAAACAGTCGGCAACCGTCTACCTACCCTCGCCTCCCCCCTTCTAACATCCTGCTCCGACCCTCCACGGCTCCACCACAGTGTCCACCACAGTTTTCCCTTCATTTTTAATTTTATCCAAGTTTGCCCTGAATTTGTGGCGCCCCCAGATGTTGGCGCCCTAGGCGATCGCCTAGTTCGCCTAGTGGGTAGCGCCGGCCCTGGGTGGTGGGGGTGGTGCAGTGGTTAGTGATGGTAATATGGTGGTGTTAGTGCAGTGGTTAGTGATGGTGCAATGGTGGCAGTGGTGCAGTGGTTAGTGATGGTGCAATGGTGGTCGTGGTGCAGTGGTTAGTGGTAGTGCAGTGGTGGCGGTGGTGCAGTGGTTAGTGATGGTGCAATGGTGGTGGTGGTGCAGTGGTTAGTGATGGAGCAATGTTGTTGATGAAATACTGATGGAGCAATGTTGTTGATGAAAGACTGATGGAGCAATGTTGTTGATGAAATACTGATGTAACAATGTTGTTGATGAAACACTGATGTAGGCCGTGGTATAATAATGGTCATGATCAAGCAGTTATTCTGAGACACAAAGACAGCCCCCCCCCCAAAAAAAACCTGATTCTTCATATTTTAGTAGAGTAATAAGGGTGTAAAAAATGCACAGCCATCGCTTCCTGAAAAGCGTTAGAATTTCATCAAGGTAGAGGCTTCATAACAGGCACCAAGACTTTTAATAGTGACTAGCCGAATTACCCGCGCCTTGCGCAGAACATTTTCTATCGACCATACATGGGGATCCTTCATTTAGGGGACCACATGGGCCATGGATCATGTGTTTCATGACCAGATCATGGAGTTCTTTATCTTGCTCTTTTTTAGGGATTTCTGCAGAAATTGCCAAATCATATTCTTCGGCTTTGATTTTGTGCTCTGAAGCTATCCAGAAAAGAAAGTGTGCATGGGGTAAACCTCTCTTCTGATACTCAATGGTGTACAGCCATGCTTGCAAAGTACCAAATATTCCCTTCTTCATATGTTCCATAAACTTTTTCACTTTTAATCTGAAGACTGTCGCAACAATATCTGGTCGATCATGACTCTCTTGTCCAGGAGCCAAATTGTCAACAATTTTGGGCCAACGTGGATTACATGTCATAGTGATAAAGTTGTAGTGGACGTCTCCCCTACAACTGCCTACAACTGAGTAGCCGTGCCACCACCTGCTACCGCATTCCGACGTGCCGTCCCCTAGCAACCAAGCGAGAGCTGACGCCAGATGGTACGGTTGCTTAGCAACGAAACTATTCACCGGCGACTTTCTGGGTTTTCCCAACATGATTAATAGAGGACTGGCGGCTGCTGCTGGGTATATAAGCTCTGTCTCTCCATTGAGATTCAGTCTCAAGGGAGCAGAACAAAGATAAAACACCAATAAGAAAGATGAAGCGATCTGGTTGAGCCCAGATTCTTTCTACTCCTGCTGTATTTCAGTTTCACCACTTTTCCCTCAACCCCTAATAATCTTCTTTCACCTCTTAACTAAAGACTTCGTACTCGTACTGGAGATTCAGTTTGACCATTCTTCTTGAACAAGCAACACCTCCTCCTCCGCCGCTGCCTGGTTCCCTTCGCTTCTCCTCGCCTGCCTGGCGGTCCTCGCTCCCGCCAGCGAGCATGGCGACCCACCAGCTGTCCTTCTCTGAGCTTCCTCACCAACCAACTCTCATTCTGGCCCATCTTCCTGAACACGCAACACCTCCTCTAGCAAGCTCCTAGCTATCCAGCATTCATTCAACCAGGAGGCCAGCAACAGGCAACATCTTCCCTAACGAAGCTCCTGCACATCTACCTCCTTCAACAAGCTACTCACCGAACGTCTCTATTGAGCAGCTCCCCACCACACGGCACCTCCAGCACCAGACTGTCTATCATATAACTTATATATTATACAAGAAAACCACATTAGAGTTTCCTTCCATCCTGAGTGCTAGACAACATTAATATCTCGATACCCCTACAAAGTAATCTGCTCTTCCGTAGTGTCTCACAAAGGCCATCGCATCTGACCTTTTTTCATGAAGGTATCGAGGACCACCAGTATAGGCCGCTGGAAGCACAATGCGACGACCAACTTGTAGGTTATGTATATAAGCTACTTTGCCGAGTAGCATTTATATATATCATCACGTGGCAACACTGCACGTTATGTGGCAACATTGCCCCGAGGCTGCCATATGGCAAGGCAGCCTCAGTCTGACTGTGTGAGCCGTGCATGGCACATGCGAGTCACCACTTGTATTTCTCTCATCCATAATAAACGGACTTCAGTGTTACACGGTGTTTCCCTACCCATCACTGCATTCCTCAGGGAACACTTGTAACCACCATGGCACAGTGACTGGGATCTGTGGACTTTCAAGTGTGTAAACGGTGCCGAGACAGTTGCGTCTGCCGGTGATGCGCGTCGACTCATAGTGTGTTGTGTTGTGTTGCGCTGTGTTTCGCTGCTATGTGCAGTGTTGGGCCGTCACAGTGCGTTTTACTGACGGTGGCAGTGTTAGTGTCAGTATATTAGTGTGTGTCTAGAGCTGAGAGTTGAGCATTGGCCAGTTTTTTGTGGTACCCACGGAGCATGCAGGCGTACACCCTTCTCGTGTGACATCCGGGAAGACACTGACGGTCTCACCCCCCCCGGCCGCGTCTCTAGCCACCGGCATTAAGGCCACCACGAAGTGCATCTGCTGTCTCAGACACACACACACACACACACGCACGCACGCACTCACTCACGGACGGAACAGTGGACTCTGCGTATTTCTGCGCTGTTTATGTCATATATATATGTGGTTCGAGCTGTTGAGGCGCCACTTTATATACTAAACAGTGCAGTCCACGCACACACAAAGATGGGCGGTAAGAAGGGACAACGTCAAGATGGGAGACACGACTCCCCCACCACCTTCTCCTCCACCGGGCGCAGACTCTCATCCTCCACCTCCAGTGACGGACATTGCCACAATTCTGAGGTGGATGGACGACCGGGACGAGCGACGTAGAGAGATGGAACTTCAGAGGGAGGAGACACGAAGAGAGGAGGAAAATTGCGTTTTGAGGCACTATTGGCGACCCTGACGCTAACCCACCCTCCCTCACTCGCAGGTAGCGCGCTTCAAGGCGCCAGTACACTCCCTCCTCCACCACACCAGCGTCCTCCAGGTACTCTTGCCTCCAAACAAACAGCTCCCAAGGCATCTGTTCAACCCCCACCCGCCCTCTCACCAGACGTCACATTTCAGCTTTTTCGTGAGTGGAGGCGGCGTTGGACAGATTACTCCACGATGGTGGACCTTGACAGCATGCCTCCGAACAAACAGCTCATCCAACTGCAGATGTGTTTGTCGCTGGAGACCCAGAGAGTTTTGGAGCACACGTTGCAAGTGCCTCCCGATTCTACCTCTTCAGTGACGGATGTGCTCAACCTTTTACAGGAGCATGTTAAGGGTCAGAACGAGGCTTTGCGTCGCCGTGCCTTCACCAGCTGCAAGCAGGCGGAGAACGAATCCTTTGACGACTTTTTTGTACGCTTGAAGAGTTTGTCAGAGGAGATCGACGTCTGCAAGGCGCACAGCCGGGAATGTGAGGAAGCCTGGATCAAGCACGGGATCTTGGCAGGTGTCAGGCAGGAAGAGTTGGTGCAGCGACTCATCCCCCTGGACGCTTCCTCCACACTCCAGGTGGTAGTGACTGAATGTCGGTCATACGAGGCCACCAAGTCCGCCACCTCTGCCTTACGGGCCCCACCTGCTGTGAGAGCTATCTCACAATACAAGAAGAGTAAGAAGGCGGCCAACAACGCGAAGGCTGCCACACGTTCTTCCACGCCTCCGCCTAGTGCTTCCTGTGGCAGCTGTGGAAAGCAGCACGGCCACAAGACATGCCCGGCCGCCGACGCACTGTGTCGTGGATGTGACCGTAAGGGCCACTGGTCTAACACAGACAGGTGCCCTGCACGAGGCCACAAGTGTCAGGCCTGCGGTCGCTATGGACACTACGACAAGTGCTGCCGCCAACCCAAGCCCAAAAGCCCGAGACGAGGAGGAAAGCAGCGCACTTCCCTCGGGGTGGTTCGCACGCAGCCCCCTCCAGATGGCCCACGCAGCCCCAAGCAGCAGCGGAGTCACAACAGGAGGGTGGAATCGACCACACGCCCCAGGGTTACCCCTTCCCCTACTATCCGCGTCGCTGTCACACACGGTGATGTGTCGGGTCACATCGAGGTGATACCGGACACCGGCGCCGATACTACGGTGATTGGGTTGAAGCACCTCCAGAAACTGGGCCTCACCAAACGCGGTCTGGGACCACCGCCGCAGCTGCAGTACTACAATGCGGACGGTTCCCAGATGCCGGACGCTGTGGGCTCCTTTCAAGCCGAGATCACCTACGGCGACAGGTCGTGTCACGGATGGATCGACGTGCAGCCTACTCTCGCTACACCCTTGTTGTCGTGGGAGCACTGCAAGGAGTTAGGCATGGTGCCCAGAGACTTTACTGAGCAGATCCCAGCTGCTTGGTACACCGCCAGCAGGGTGCGGGAATCAACGAGCGACGCGCCTGGCGCTGCCGCACAGAGCTGCCCAGAACCCGCGTCCACTCCCGCCCCGCCTCCACCCAAGTCACGGCTGCTTCCTCTTCACAGCGAGACGTCTCCTTCAGCCGCAAGGGCCTACTTCCTGAAGGAGTACTCGGATGTGCTGGTGACGAAGGAGGCCCTACGGACCGCGCCACTGAAGGCTATGGCGGGTCCGCCTATGAGGATACACCTGCGGGAAGATGCACAGCCGTTTGCCATACACACTCCCCGGTTGATTCCTCTCGCCTTCAGGGATTCAGTCAAGAAGGAACTGGATTCCATGGTGGCCCAGGGTGTCATCGTACCCGTTGGTGACGACCCATCCCCTTGGTGCCACCCTCTAGTCGCTGTGGCTAAGACTAACGGTGGAGTGCGGATTACTACCGACTTGTCTAAGCTTAACAGCCAGGTGTCCCGTCCCGCCCACCCTTCACCCACACCTTTTGCAGCTATACGGAGTGTGGATCCGAAGGTACGGCACTTCTCGACGATGGACGCCCTCTGTGGTTACTGGCAGATCCCACTGAAGAAGGAGGATCAGCCACTGACCACTTTCATCACGCCTTACGGACGCTTCCGCTACTGCCGTGGCCCTATGGGATTCGCTGCTACGGGGTACGCCTTCTGTCTCCGTGGTGACATGGCACTTCAAGGCGTGACCAACTGCGTGAAGGTAGTGGATGACGTCCTCCTCTACGATGAGGACTACCTGACGCATCTTCGCCGCATCGTTGAGGTACTGACCAGGTGTAGGACGCACGGCATCACTCTGAATGCCGAGAAGTTCGTCTTGGCCGCACCTGCAGTGTCCTTCTGCGTCTACCGACTCTCAAGGGATGGCATTGCTGCAGACCCGGAGAAAGTTCGCGCCATAGCGGACTTTGCAAAACCTGCCAACCTTACGGATCTCAGGTCTTTCATGGGCCTGGTGAACCAGCTGGCAGAATTTTCTCCTGACGTCTCCGCCGCTGCCGGGCCTCTCCGCCCCCTGATGAGCCCCAAGAGGACTTTCACGTGGACCCCTGACCACGACCTCGCCTTTCATAAGGTGAAGGAGGCCCTGTCAAATCCACCTATCCTCGCTACTTTCGACCCAGCGCTCCCCACCATCCTCCAGACAGACGTCTCGCGCCTGTACGGGGTTGGTTACGCCCTTCTCCAGGATCACGGTGGAGGAAAGTACCGGCTCGAACAGTGTGGCTCTCGCTTCCTCACCGATGCTGAGTCTCGCTACGCTACCATCGAGCTGGAGTTGCTGGCAGTGGTATGGGCCTTATCGAAGTGCAAGTTTTACTTGATTGGCCTACAGCACTTCGACCTCATCACAGACCACAGGCCCTTGGTCCCCATTCTTAATCACTATTTACTGGACGCCATCGAGAATCCCCGCCTCCAGCGCCTGAAGGAGAAGATTTTGGCCTTCGTCTTCACCGCGGCTTGGCGCGCAGGTAAGGAGTTGTGCATCTCGGATGCCCTCTCCCGCTCCCCAGTCAGACGCCCTACACCTGTAGACGAGATGCTCAGCACCGAGGCCGGTTTCTCCGTCAGCAACATCGTCACCTTGCAGGCCGTACAGTCCCTCGCCAGCACCCAGGCCTCAGTGTCGCCACCCGACAGCGATCTGGCCTTTGAGGAACTACGGACGCTGACGCAGCGAAACGGCCCACCATCCAGCTCTTGAAGTGAGGACTGGGTTCGCAGGCGATTTTATTTTCCGCCTCGCCCGTGTGGAAGATACGTGAGGACACTCACGCCCAGATGGGGACCTCGACTATGGTGCGTGTGGTAGTCCCTGCAGCTCTCGTCGTCGCGTTCTGGCCCGCTTACCACGACAGCCATCGTGGAGCAGAGCCTGGCGCAGCGCAAGGCGGAGCTGTGTACTGGCGGCATTGGCGGATATCGTCAATACGGTCGTGCCTGTGAGCGTGCCAGATCATGCAGCAGTCAACAGCAAGCCCCTCGCGATAGCGACGACGAACCCACCAGGCCGCCGAGTCGTGTGCATTTGATTTCTTCAGCACAGCTGAAACATTTCCTGGTTATTAGCGAGCCGACTCTCTGTGGCTGGCTGTGGTGGTAATATGGCTCGGACAGGCGTCAGCGGCCACCATTGCAGCCCGCTAAGAGCACCTCTTTGGTGACCTGGTCCCGTGCGTCTGCCGGGGCGGGTGGAGCTGGATTCACCAGCGAGGACTTCGCAGGATTCACGGGCGTTAGAGTGTATCGATATCCTTACCCACTACCACAGTCAATGACCATGCTGAGGCTGCGGTCCAAGACGATCAACACCTCATCCTCAAGGTGGCCTTCGGGTAACACTAGACTGTGAGAAGCGTTTGACAAAGGACTCCTGGAGTTACGTATGTGGTGGAGGAGGGAGGGTACTGGCCCTTGGTGCAGTGCACACGCCAAGGCCTTTGTGAAGGAGTGGCAGACCAGAGCCGAGAGCTGCGACCGCTGGGCCGCTTCACGTGCTCAGGACGCCAAGGCTCGGTATGACAACCGTGCCCGCCCTCTTCAGCCACTGGAGATTGGTGCCCTAGTCCCCGTCCAGGGCCCGACGACGACACGTTGGGACAAGGTGGGCATAGTGATGGGCGTCGGCCGGTCGCGGGACTACAAGGTCAGGATGCCGAGCGGCCGTGTCTGGTGGAGGAACCGCCGCTTCCTCCGGCCAGTCCCACCCCCTGCTGCTGGCCCCCTGAACGAGGACGAGTCACCTACACCTCACGAGGATCCGCCCCACAGTGCACCTCGACGCTCGGAGCGACTTAGGACTAAGAAGTTCGCTCAAGACAAAGACTATGAGCGTGACGGGGAGGGAGATGTAGGTTATGTATCTAAGCTACTGTGCCGAGTAGCAACCTTGTATATAAGCTACTGTGCCGAGTAGCAACCCTGTACATAAGCTACTGTGCCGAGTAGCATTTATATATATCATCACTTGGCAACACTGCACGTTATGTGGCAACATTGCCCCGAGGCTGCCATATGGCAAGGCAGCCTCAGTCTGACTGTGTGAGCCGTGCATGGCACACGCAAGTCACCACTTGTATTTCTCTCATCCATAATAAACGGACTTCAGTGTTACACAGTGTTTCCCTACCCATCACTGCATTCCTCAGGGAACACTTGTAACCACCATCACTCACAAGGGATCATGAATGTTTCATCTGTATTCAGAGATATCTAATTTGCCTTAACATATACTGCATCCGCGATCCCAGCAGTTAAGGGATTTAATGAGACTTGTCATGTTAAATTCGAACATTATAATTCTGTCAAACCTGTTGAATACAATTCATTTTAGAATTTTAAATAAATCATGCATAGGCAATCACACAAATGTCTAAACCCATATATATTTACATAACAATCATAGCTATGTAGTTAGTCTAATCTTAACACTTACAATGAGTACTTAATTTGCCATATATTTATGTCGTCACAATGATAAACGATGCAATGGACACAGTCTATCTGTGTACACAATAAATACAAGTTAAACTTACGTGTTGAAAGTCTTCATGAGAAACAGATTAGGTGTTGGTGGTGTGATGGGGATAGCTACAGTGAGACTAGCGGTGACCTGCTGGGCACCACGTGATCAAGTCGGCTACTTCAAACTCGCTGTGTCAGGCGTATTAGACGCAAACAAGCTCACCTTACACCACCCAACACCTCAACCTACTCTGGGTCTCTCATCTGCCTCCATCTCAACACTATATAACTGTATACAGGCAGGCACACCTAATAAACATGACATGAGTTACAGCCTAACATAACGTTTGTTTATGTGTCTTCATAATTCAGTACCGCTTGTGGTAACATCCACTCCGTTGAGCGTTCACGCTCAAAACCAGATCAGGCCTTTGATACTTAATTTTGTCACGTTCTCGTGACTATGCTGCCCTCAGACTGGTGGTATTTTACTTTAATTTGTCACTTTCTTGTGACTATGCTGCCCTCAGGCTAGTGGTATTTAACTTTAATTTTGTCACGTTCATGTGACTATGTTGCCCTCAGGCTGGTGGTATTTAGCTTTAATTTTGTCACGTTCATGAGCCTATGCTGCCCTCAGGCTGGTGGCATTTAACTTTAATTTTGTCATGTTCATGTGACTATGCTGCCCTCAGGCTGGTGGTATTTAACTTTAATTTTGTCATGTTCATGTGACTATGTTGTCCTCAGGCTGGTGGTATTTAACTTTAATTTTGTCACGTTCATGTGACTATGTTGCCCTCAGGCTGGTGGTATTTAGCTTTAATTTTGTCACGTTCATGAGCCTATGCTGCCCTCAGGTTGGTGGCATTTAACTTTAATTTTGTCATGTTCATGTGACTATGCTTCATGTGACTATGTTCATGTGCCCTCAGGCTGGTGGTATTTAACTTTAATTTTGTCACGTTTATGTGACTATGTTGCCCTCAGGCTGGTGGTATTTAACTTTAATTTTGTCACGTTCATGTGACTATGTTGCCCTCAGGCTGGTGGTATTTAACTGTAATTTTGTCACATTCATGTGACTATGCTGCCCTCAGGGTGGTGGTATTTAACTTTAATTTTGTCACGTTCATGTGACTATGTTGCCCTCAGGCTGGTGGTATTTAACTGTAATTTTGTCACATTCATGTGACTATGCTGCCCTCAGGCTGGTGGTATTTAATGCTAATTTTGTCACGTTCATGTGACTATGCTGCCCTCAGGCTGGTGGTATTTAACTTTAATTTTGTCACGTTCATGTGACTATGTTGCCTTCAGGCTGGTGGTATTTAACTTTGTCACTTTCTTGTGACTATCGCTGCCCTCAGGCTAGTAATACTTGTCAGCTCTTTAACTTTGTCACGTTCTTTGATTATTGGGCACTGACTTATGTCCCCAATACGGTGACCCTATGTCTGGGCTTGAGTTCTTCTGATGGGCATGTGCATGCGCCTAGTTCTTTCAGTCATTTACTGGGACACGTGCATGTGCCTCTCTCAAATTATCAGGGCACGTTGTTTGGACCTGGTTTTGATATCAAACGATCTCACTTGTTAACACTTGCCTGAATGAGTGTAGAGTAGTCGCTGGTACCTTTGATGAAGCTGGGTGAGATAATAGGTAGTCTCACGGCGTGTCACCTTTGATACCGTCGTTGAATCGTTGAATCTTCCCAGCTGCCCTGGGTTAAACTTGTAATTATCTTAGCTTGTAAGTATACACAAGTGTACACAGGTTCTGTTATCTTCATTTGTGGTTCCTTGGTTTAATGTAAACACATGTGGTGATTTTCTAGTTATATTGGATGCTCTGGTAGTTACAGAATTGTTTGTTGACAGACTACTGAGCATTAGCTATTAGCTTGTAATTAGCTTATATTGTAGGTTATGTATCTAAGCTACTGTGCCGAGTAGCAACCTTGTTTATAAGCTACTGTGCCGAGTAGCATCTATGTATATAATTACGTGGCAACACTGCACGTTTTATGTGGCAACATTGCCCCGAGGTTGCCATATGGCAAGGCAGTCGCAGTCTGACTGTGTGAGCCGTGCATGGCACATGCTAGTCACCACTTGTATTTCTCCTATCCCTTAATACACGGACTTCAGTGTTACCCGGCGTTTCCCTACCCATCACTGCATTCTTCAGGGAACACTTGGAACCTTCATGGCGCAGTGACTAGGATCTGTGGACTTACAAGTGTGTGAACAATGGACAGTCTGCCGGCGATGTGATGTGCGCGTCGACTCTTCATGTGTTGTGTGTGTTGTGTTGTGTTTCGCCGCGATGTGCAGTGTTGGGCCATCACAGTGCTTCTAGTGACGGTGGCAGTGTTAGTGTCAGTGTATTTGCTTGTCTAGAGCTGAGAGTTGAGCATTGGCCTCTTTTTTTGTGGTACCCACGGAGCACGCAGGCATACACCCTTCTCGTGTGACATCCGGGGAAACACTGATGGTCTTGCGTCCGCGAGCCACCAAGCTGTGCTGTCTCAGACACACACACACGCACGCACGCACTCACTCACGGACAGAACAGTGGACTCTATGCGTTATTTCTGCGCCGTTTATGTCATATATATGTCGTTCGAGCTGTTGAGGCGCCACTTTATATACTAAACAGTGCAGTCCACGCACACACTAAGATGGGCGGTAAGAAGGGACAACGTCAAGATGGGAGACACGACTCCCCACCACCTTCCCCTCCACCGAGCGCAGACTCTCATCCTCTACCTCCAGTGATGGACATTGCCACAATTCTGAGGTGGATGGACAACCGGGACGAGAGACGCAGAGAGATAGAACTTCAGAGGGAGGAGACACGAAGAGAGGAGGAAAAGTTGCGTTTTGAGGCACTATTGGCGACCCTGGCGCTAACCCACCCTCCCTCACTCGCAGGTAGCGCGCACCAATAGGGTGTGTCATAGGAGGGAAGATCAGCTAAAACTAATGGCCCATCACTTTTTTGGTAGATTTTAGTGTATATAAACAGAAAATAATTTCAGTTTCAATATTTTGCAACCTTTTGCTAGGTAAATTTAGCGTGAAATTTATCGAAAATCTAACGTACAGCTGCATTAGTGCATTACAATTAAATAGTGAACATTGCTTTCTGACTTCATTCTTTAACAACCCAACTAACAATATTTTTTCTGTTTCAGATTCTGATGCATTTATAAGTTGATAATATTTGCGATGGCTGCTTGTGTCAGGACGAGGAACCAAAAATCCAGCCATCTCAGTCACTATCTTGGGTCTGGGAGAGAGCTCCTGAAGTCGGAGTTGCCTACATTGAGAGATGCTTTGAGATACGGCGTTTTAATCAGGCAAATCAGTGAAAAAAGAACCAAAGAACTTACACAAACAAAGACATTGCCAGTGATATGACCAAAGCTGTCTTGGCACAGTACACTCTGGCTAACGCTCAGTTCAAGCCTCCAGTCATAACAAGTCAGAAGAAGATTAGTGAGAGACTGCTAGCCAGTTGGGAAAAGGCAAGAGATATCTCTTTGGGAGAGGAAAACTTGCAGTTAAGGACAGCTTTTCCTAAGCAACTGGGCCAGTTATTTTACATAATTACTTGCAAGTGCCCAATTGTTCTCTGTCCTGAGTTTGATGCGATCGTGACTGTAAACGGGGCCCACATCTCCTGTATTTGCAAGCGTGAACTGAAGATTCCTGTGATCGAACTGGCATTTGTCAAAGCACAGAGAGAGAAGACTGGCGAGTATAGGGGCTCTCATGATTTCTAGCCAAGTATTCCGGAGTCCAAGAGACAGAGGCTGCCACAGAGAGACAGAAGAGGAGAAGAGTTGCCGAGGAAAAGAGACTTGAGAAGGCCCAGGGTGAGGTAAAAGGCCGATGATTGGAGCCGTTGATTCAGAGTTTAATGACTTCCCCATGGCTGATCCGAGTGCTGACCAGGATAATGGTGACTTTGTCCCTAACCCAGAAAATAATGATCCCAAACCTTCCAGGCATAAGATTCGAAATAGGAAAGATATCCCGAGCATAGCTCTGGCCAGCATGCGACACCACACTGGTCTCAGAGAAACTGCAGAGATAGCAACAGCTGCCTGGGTTGACGGTGGTTTGATAACACCTGATGATGTTCACCTGGTTATAGATCATAACAAAGTAAGGAGAGCTCAGGAGAAACTTGTCAGTAACCTAGAAGAGGAGTTTGATAAGGGGATAAGAGAAAATGGAATCAATTGTTTGTTCTTTGATGGGAGAAGGGATGACACTAAAGTGTTCATGAAAGTTGGAGATTCTGACAAGTTGTTCCCTGCCATGGTGAAGGAGGAACACTACTCCTGCTGCAGTGAACCAGGAGGGAAGTCTTTGTGGCATTTCACTCCAGAGAAATATGACATCAGGAAACCAGCTAAGATAGTGGCAGATAACATTTTGAACTGGCTCAGAGAGAGGAACGTAGACCAGACCCTGCAGGCCATTGGAGGGAACAGCACCAACACGAACACAGGGTGGCAAGGGGGGGTCATACAGTGGATAGAGCGGAAGATTGGGAGGAAGCTGGTCTGGATTGTTTGTGACCTCCACACCAACGAGTTGCCACTCAGACATCTGATCCAGGAGCTGGATGGCAAGACTCTTTCAAACAACAGATGGTCTGGGTCCCTCTTGGCAAGATGCTGGACTCTGCCAATGAGTTAGAAATAACCGAGCTTTGAAAAATCACAGTTGGCCCTCCACCCGCTGAGCTTGCACATACTGTCATTGGATTTAATCTGAGTACTGACCAGTACTATGGTTACATGATTTGAAAAGCATCAAACTGGGGTCATGCCTGATAGACTTGCTACCTGAGGATATAACCAGTCCTCACATCTCTAGGTGGCCTACAACGCTCTCAGGTTCTGCAGAATTTGGGTCGCCATCATAAACTGAAAAGGGAAACCTTCAGCTTCTCACAACCTGGTGACTTATTGTCCAATTCATCGTGAGTGTCTACTTGCCAAATTGGTTCAACACCAAGGTCAAGTCACGAGCCTCCCAAGGTCCGAGGCATGTTCTCTTCCAGCTTGAGCCCTGAGGAGTCAAATGGTGGGGCCAGTTGTTCAGATTGTGGAGCAGACTGTGAGGAGATCTTTCCTGGTATGCTCATCCCGAGGCAGTTCTGCAGACAATGCTCTGCAATAAGGATGAGGAGGAGAGAAGAGTGGCAGTCAAAAAGATCTTGGATATGAGACTTATGAGAGGATCTGGGCATGACGAATCAGTTGGTGACGATTCCTTCAGGGTCAGGAAGACTCCTGAAGTCAATCTAGGTGCCAAGACCCTCACTGATCTTATAGATCTGGATAACATCCAGGCTGGCAGTGAGCCCCCTCTTACCTGCAGCCTCACCAATGTTCAAGTCAGAGCTTTCCTGGACAACCCCATGCATGTCCCTGCCTGGCCCTCGCACACCCAGAGTAAAAAGAGCGCTTGTGTACAGCAAGTGAGCCGCAGGCCAGCAGTCACGCCAGCATAAGCCAGGGAGGAGGGAAGGCTACATCCCGGCTCAGGTGGTCAGCAGGGGAGGTGATGAGTAGAAACAGAAGCAAGAAAGACATGTTCTCTATGGTGTGCAGCAACACCGTGTCGTAGTAGTAAAACCGGTTTTTGTATTTAATGATTTTGTTTTCTAAAGGAATATTAAATTTAATAAATGTGTCAAGATCATTCGCTTCACTATTCTGGATCATTTTCATCCTAATAAATTAACCTGATACATTTACTTTACTTTAAATAAGCTATTTAGTGGTGTTGGTAAAAGGGTGGGAATACTGAATTTTCATAAGATTTCAAGTTAAAATTTACCTAGCAAAAAATGAAAACTGTTCAAATCTGAAGATATCACATGATTCTGCACATAGAACTACATCATTAATACCATGGGCCGATTTTTCAAACTCAAAAAAAAAATTCGCCTCCGTATGACACCCTAGTGTGCAGGAACGCAAGAGCGGAGAGGGTGACCATACAGGATCTGAGCAGGGGAGCGTCCTGTGTGGGTGGGAGTATTACGTAACTCCAGGAGTCCTTTGTCAAACGCCTCACAGTCTATGTTGCCTGAAGGGGCCACCTAGAGGATGAGGTGCTTGACTGTCTTGACCGCAGCCTCAGCATGGCCGTTTGACTGTGGGTAGTGGGGTGTTGACACGATGTGGCAGACTCCCCAACGCTCCAGGAATCCTGTGAAGTCCTGGCTGGTGAACTGTGGCCCACTGTCCTTCCGCAGACGTACGGGGACGCCCAGATCACGAAAGAGGTGCCGGAAGTGGCGAATGGTGGCCGCGGACGTCGTGTCCGAGCCACAGATTACCACCACAGGCCAGCCAGAGAGTCGGTCGGTGACAACTAGGAAATGTTTCCCAGCTGTGCTGAAGAAATCAGCCGACACGGACTCGAAGGGCCTGGTGGGTTCGTCGTCGCACAAGAGGGGCTCCTGCTGTTGACTGGGCTGCATGATCTGGCACGGCTCACAGGTACGGACTGTATTGTCAATATCCGCGTCAATGCCGGGCCAGTACACAGCCTGCCGTGCGCGGCGCTTGGTGGCCTCTGCTCCACGATGGCTGTCGTGTAAGCGGGCCAGAACGCAACGACAGAGAGCTGCAGGGACGACCACATGAGCACCGCACAGGACGAGGTCCCCATCTGCGTAGAGGTCCTCACGTATCTTCCAATACGGGCGTAGGGCGTTGTGGAGGTCAAAACGGTCGCGAGGGAACCCAGTCCTCACACTCTCCAAGAGCTGAGTGTAGGAGGGGTCGTTGCGTGCCGCGGTCCGTAGTTCCTCAAGGGCCAGATCGCTGTCGGGTGGCGACACTGAGGCCTGGGTGCTGGCGAGGGACTGTACGGCCTGCAAAGTGACGATGTTGCTGATGGAGAAACCGGCCTCGGTGCTGAGCATCTCGTCTTCAGGTGTAGGGCGGCTGACTGGGGAGCGGGAGAGGGCATCCGGGATGCACAACTCCTAACCTGCGCGCCAAGCCGCGGTGAAGGCGAAGGCCAAAATCTTCTCCTTCAGGCGCTGGAGGCGGGGATTCTCGATGGCGTCCAGCGAATAGTGGTTAAGAATGGGGACCAAGGGCCTGTGGTCTGTGATGAGGTCGAAGTGCTGTAGGCCAATCAAGTAAAACTTGCACTTCGATAAGGCCCATACCAATGCCAGCAGCTCCAGCTCGATGGTAGCGTAGCGAGACTCAGCATCGGTGAGGAAGCGAGAGCCACACTGTACGAGCCGGTACTTTCCTCCACCGTGATCCTGGAGAAGGGCGTAACCAACCCCATACAGGCGCGAGGCATCTGTCTGGAGGACGGTGGGGAGCGCTGGGTCGAAAGTAGCGAGGATAGGTGGACTTGACAGGGCCTCCTTCACCTTATGAAAGGCGAGGTCGTGGTCAGGGGTCCACGTGAAAGTCCTCTTGGGGCTCATCAGGGGCGGAGAGGCCCGGCAGCGGCGGAGACGTCAGGAGAAAATTCTGCCAGCTGGTTCACCAGGCCCATGAAAGACCTGAGATCCATAAGGTTGGCAGGTTTTGCAAAGTCCGCTATGGCACGAACTTTCTCCGGGTCCGCAGCAATGCCATCCCTTGAGAGTCGGTAGCCGCAGAAAGACACTGCAGGTGCGGCCAAGACGAACTTCTCGGCATTCAGAGTGATGCCGTGCGTCCTACACCTGGTCAGTACCTCGTCGATGCGGCGAAGATGCGTCAGGTAGTTCTCATCGTAAAGGAGGACGTCGTCCACTACCTTCACGCAGTTGGTCACGCCTTGAAGTGCCATGTCACCACGGAGACAGAAGGCGTCCCCCGTAGCAGCGAATCCCATAGGGCCACGGCAGTAGCGGAAGCGTCCGTAAGGCGTGATGAAAGTGGTCAGCGCCCAACCCGCCAGGCGTCCACCCGCCCCGCGCATCCCCTGCCAAAGCGTCCATACCGGAGTGGGTGGTACCAAGGGGATGGGTCGTCACCAACGGGTACGATGACACACTGGGCCACCATGGAATCCAGTTACTTCTTGACTGAATCCCTGAAGGCGAGATGAATCAACCGGGGGGTGTGTATGGCAAACGGCTGTGCATCTTCCCGCAGGTGTATCCTCATAGGCGGACCCGCCATAGCCTTCAGTGGCGCGGTCCGTAGGGCCTCCTTCGTCACCAGCACATCCGAGTACTCCTTCAGGAAGTAGGCCCTTGTGGCTGAAGGAGACGTCTCGCTGTGAAGAGGAAGCAGCCGTGACTTGGGTGGAAGCGGGGAGGGAGTGGACGCGGGTTCTGGGCAGCTCTGTGTGGCAGCGCCAGGCGCGTCGCTCGTCGACTCACGCACCCTGCTGGCGGTGTAACGAGCAGCTGGGATCTGCTCGGGAAAGTCTCTGGGCACCACGCCTAACTCCTTGCAGTGCTCCCACGACAACAAGGGTGTAGAGAGAGTAGGCTGCACGTCGATCCATCAATGACACGACCTGTCGCCGTAGGTGATCTCTGCTTGAAAGGAGCCCACAGCGTCCGGCATCTGGGAACCGTCCGCATTGTAGTACTGCAGCTGCGGCTGTGGTCCCAGGCCGCGTTTGGTGAGGCCCAGTTTCTGGAGGTGCTTCAACCCAATCACCGTAGTATCAGCGCTGGTGTCCGGTATCACCTCGATGTGACCCGACACATCACCGTGTGTGACGGCGACGCGGATGGTGGGGGAAGGGGTAGCCCTGGGGCGTGTGGTCGAGTCCACCCTCCTGATGTGACTCCGCTGCTGCTTGGGGCTGCGTGGGCCATCTGGTGGGGCTGCGTGCGAACCACCCCGAGGGAAGTGCGCTGCTTTCCTCCTCGTCTCGAGCTTTTGGGCTTGGGTTGACGGCAGCACTTGTCGTAGTGTCCACAGCGACCGCAGGCCTGACACTTGTGGCCTCGTGCAGGGCACCTGTCTGTGTTAGATCAGTGGCCCTTACGGTCACATCCACGACACAGTGCGTCGGCGGCCGGGCAAGTTTTGGGGCTGTGCTGCTTTCCACAGCAGCCACAGGAAGCACTAGGCGGAGGCATGGAAGAACGTGTGGCAGCCTTCGCGTTGTTGGCCGCCTTCTTACCCTTCTTGTGCTGTGAGATAGCTCTCACAGCAGGAGGGGCCCGTAAGGCAGAGGTGGCGGACTTGGTGGCCTCGTACGACCGACATTCAGTCACTACCACCTGGAGTGTGGAGGAAGCGTCCAGGGGGATGAGTCACTGCACCAACTCTTCATGCCTGTCACCTGCCAAGATCCCGTGCTTGATCCAGGCTTCCTCACATTCCCGGCTGTGCGCCTTGCAGACGTCGATCTCCTCTGACAAACTCTTCAAACGCACAAAAAAGTCGTCAAAGGATTCGTTCTCCGCCTGCTTGCAGCTGGTGAAGGCGCGGCGACGCAAAGCCTCGTTATTCCAACCCTTAACATGCTCCTGTAAAAGGTTGAGCACATCCGTCAGTGAAGAGGTAGAATCGGGAGGCACTTGCAACGTGTGCTCCAAAACTCTCTGGGTCTCTGGCGACAAACACATCCGCAGTTGGATGAGCTGTTTGTTTAGAGGCATGCTCTCAAGGTCCACCATCGTGGAGTAATCTGTCCAACGCCGCCTCCACTCACGAAAAAGCTGAAACGTGACGTCTGGTGAGAGGGCGGGTGGGGGTTGAACAGATGCCTTGGGAGCTGTTTGTTTGGAGGCAAGAGTACCTGGAGGACGCTGGTGTGGTGGAGGAGGGAGGGTACTGGCGCCTATATGCGCGCTACCTGCGAGTGAGGGAGGGTGGGTTAGCGCCAGGGTCGCCAATAGTGCCTCAAAACGCAACTTTTCCTCCTCTCTTCGTGTCTCCTCCCTCTGAAGTTCCATCTCTCTACGTCTCTCGTCCCGGTCGTCCATCCACCTCAGAATTGTGGCAATGTCCGTCACTGGAGGTGGAGGATGAGAGTCTGCGCCCGGTGGAGGAGAAGGTGGTGGGGAGTCGTGTCTCCCATCTTGATGTTGTCCCTTCTTACCGCCCATCTTTATGTGTGTGTGGACTGCACTGTTTAGTATATAAAGTGGCGCCTCAACAGCTCGAACCACATATATATGACATAAACAGCGCAGAAATACGCATAGCGTCCACTGTTCTGTCCGTGAGCGAGTGTGTGCGTGTGTGTGTGTGTTTGTGTGTCTGAGAGAGCACTTCGTGGTGGCCTTAATGCCCGTGGGTAGAGACGCAACGGGAGTGAGACAGTCAGTGTCTCCCGGGATGTCACACGAGAAGGGTGTACGCCTGCGTGCTCCGTGGGTACCACAAAAACACAGGCCAATGCTCAATTCTCAGCTCTAGACACACTAATACACTGCCACCGTCACTTAAAAGCACTGTGATGGCCCAACACTGCACATCGCGGCGAAACACAGCGCAACACAACACAACACACTGAGTCGACACGCATCACCAGCAGACGTAACTGTCTCGGCATTGTTTACACACTTGTAAGTCCACAGATCCTAGCCACTGCGCCATGGTGGTTACAAGTGTTCCTTGAGGAATGCAGTGATGGGTAGGGAAGCACCGTGTAACACTGAAGTCCGTTTATTATGGATGAGAGAAATACAAGTGGTGACTCGCGTGTGCCATGCACGGCTCACACAGTCAGACTGAGGCTGCCTTGCCATATTAGGGTGTGTCATATGGAGGCGAATTTTTTTTTTTTGAGTTTGAAAAATCGGCCCATGGTATTAATGATGTAGTTCTATGTGCAGAATCATGTGATATCTTCAGATATGAAAAGTTTGTATTTTTTGCTAGGTAAATTTTAACTTGAAATCTTATGAAAATTCAGTATTCACACCCTTTTACCAACACCACTAAATAGCTTATTTAAAGTAAAGTAAATGTATCAGGTTAATTTATTAGGATGAAAATGATCCAGAATAGTGAAACGAATGATCTTGACACATTTATTAAATTAAAAAAATTCCTTTAGAAAACAAAATCATCAAATACAAAAACCGGTTTTACTACTACGACCCGGTGTTGCTGCACACCATAGAGAACATGTCTTTCTTGCTTCTGTTTCTACTCATCACCTCCCTGCTGACCACCTGAGCTCGGATGTAGCCTTCCCTCCTCTCCTGGCTGTACACGTGACTGCTGGCCTCGCTCACTTGCTGTACACAACGCTCTATACTCTGGGTGTGCGAGGGCCAGGCAGGGACATGCATGGGGTTGTCCAGGAAAGCTCTGACTTGAACATTGGTGAGGCTGCAGGTAAGAGGGGCTCACTGCCAGCCTGGATGTTATCCAGATCTATGAGATCAGTGAGGGTCTTGGCACCTAGATTGACTTCAGGAGTCTTCCTGACCCTGAAGGAATCGTCACCAACTGATTCGTCATGCCCAGATCCTCTCATAAGTCTCATATCCAAGATCTTTTTGACTGCCACTCTTCTCTCCTCCTCATCCTTACTGCAGAGCATTGTCTGCAGAACTGCCTCGGGATGAGCATACCAGGAAGATCTCCTCACAGTCTGCTCCACAATCTGAACAACCTTCCTTGGCTGACTCCTCAGGAGCTCAAGCTGGAAGAGAACATGCCTCGGACCTTCGGAGAACGATGACTTGACCTTGGTGTTGAACCAATTTGGCAAGTAGACACTCACGATGAATTGGACAATAAGTCTCAGGTTGTGAAGCTGGTTCCCTTTCAGTTTATGATGAGCGACCCAAATTCTGCAGAACCTGAGAGCCGTTGTGAGCCACCTAGAATGTGAGACTGGACCTATCTGCAGGTAAGCAAGTCTATCAGGCATGACCCCAGTTTTGATGGCACTGCAAATCATGTAACCATAGTACTGGTCAGTACTCAGGTCGTCAATGACAGTATGTGCAAGCTCAACGAGTGGAGGGCCAACTGTGATTTTTTCAAAGCTCGGATTTATTTCTAACTCAGTGGCAGAGTCCAGCATCTTGCCAAGAGGACCAGACCATCTGTTGTTTGAAAGAGTCTTGCCATCCAGCTCCTGGATCAGATGTCTGAGTGGCAACTCGTTGGTGTGGAGGTCACAAACAATCCAGACCAGCTTCCTCCCAATCTTCCGCTCTATCCCTGTATGACCCCCCCTTGCCACCCTGTGTTCGTGTTGGTGCTGTCCCCTCCAATGGCCTGCAGGGTCTGGTCTACGTTCCTCTCTCTGAGCCAGTTCACAATGTTATCTGCCACTATCTCAGCTGGTTTCCTGATGTCATCTTTCTCTGGGTGAAATGCCACAAATACTTCCCTCCTGGTTCACTGCAGCAGGAGTAGTGTTCCTCCTTCACCATGGCAGGGAACAACTTGTCAGAATCTCCAACTTTCATGAACACATTAGTGTCATCCCTTCTCCCATCAAAGAACAAACAATTGATTCCATTTTCTCTTATCCCTTATCAAACTCCTCTTCTAGGTTACTGACAAGTTTCTCCTGAGCTCTCCTTACTTTGTTATGATCTATCACCAGGTGAACATCATCAGGTGTTATCAAACCACCGTCAATCCAGGCAGCTGTTGCTATCTCTGCAGTTTCTCTGAGACCAGTGTGGTGTCGCATGCTGGCCAGAGCTATGCTCGGGATATCTTTCCTATTTCGAATCTTATGCCCGGAAGGTTTGGGATCATTATTTTCTGGGTTAGGGACAAAGTCACCATTCTCCTGGTCAGCACTCGGATCAGCCATGGGAAGTCATTAAACTCTGAATCAGCTTGACTCCAATCATTGGCCTTTTTTACCTCACCCTGGGCCTTCTCAAGTCTCTTTTCCTCGGCAACTCTTCTCCTCTTCTGTCTCTCTGTGGCAGCCTCCTGTCTCTTGGACTCCGGAATATCTTGGCTAGAAATCATGAGAGCCCCTATACTGCCAGTCTTCTTTCTCTGTGCTTTGACAAATGCCAGTTCGATCACAGGAATCTTCAGTTCACGCTTGCAAATACAGGAGATGTGGGCCTCGGATTTACAGTCACGATCGCATCCAAACTCAGGAGAGAGAACAATTGGGCACTTGCAAGTAATTATGTCAAATAACTGGTCCAGTTGCTTGGCAAAGCTGTCCTTAACTGCAAGTTTTCCTCTCCCAAGAGAGATATCTCTTGCCTTTTCCCAACTGGCTAGCAGTCTCTCACTAATCTTCTTCTGACTTGTTATGACTGGAGGCTTGAACTGAGCGTTAGCCAGAGTGTACTGTGCCAAGACAGCTTTGGTCATATCACTGGCAATGTCTTTGTTTGTGTAAGTTCTTTGGTTCTTTTCACTGATTTGCCTGATTAAAACACCGTATCTCAAAGCATCTCTCAATGTAGGCAACTCCGACTTCAGGAGCTCTCTCCCAGACCCAAGATAGTGACTGAGATGGCTGGATTTTTGGTTCCTCGTCCTGGCACAAGCAGCCATCGCAAATATTATCAACTTATAAATGCATCAGAATCTGAAACAGAAAAAAATATTATTAGTTGGGTTGTTAAAGAATGAAGTCAGAAAGCAATGTTCACTATTTAATTGTAATGCACTAATGCAGCTGTACGTTAGATTTTCGATAAATTTCACGCTAAAATTTACCTAGCAAAAGGTTGCAAAATATTGAAACTTAAATTATTTTCTGTTTATATACACTAAACTCTACCAAAAAAGTGATGGGCCATTAGTTTTAGCTGATCTTCCCTCCTATGACACACCCTATTGCCATATGGCAGCCTCGGGGCAATGTTGCCACATAACGTGCAGTGTTGCCACGTGATGATATATATAAATGCTACTTGGCACAGTAGCTTATGTACAGGGTTGCTACTCGGCACAGTAGCTTATATACAGGGTTGCTACTCGGCACAGTAGCTTATATACATAACCTACAAGTGATGTTGAAAGCTTCAAGTGTCTGGAGTACTGTCACCCCGTCTGGTCCCGGAGATATGCTAAGGACTGTCAGTTGGTTGAAAATGTTCAAACGAGGGCCACCAGACTGGTGCCTGCATTCGGCACCTCAACTACCCTGAGAGATTGGAGAGCCTGAACTTACCTAGCTTATACTACAGATGGGCAAGGGGCGACCTAATTGAGGTGTATAAGCATTTCCTTACTTGGAGCTGGCGGACGCTCTCCCCACAAGGGATCACAGTTCAAGATTGAAGAAGCCTCAGGTCCATAAAACTATCAGGGCAAACTTTTTCGGAGTGAGAGTTGTGAACTCTTGGAACAATCTACCAGAAAGTGTTGTGACAGCACCGAGTGTGAGCTATTTCAAGACCAGACTTGACCAACACTGGAGCAGGTTTAGGTACATTCAGGAGCAGGTGCATGCCCAGTACTTGCCAACAATGCATAACAGAGACGTGACCTATCGCCCAAGTGGCTATCGAGCCGACCAATTGGTGAAGAGGATAAAAGAAAGAGAAAAGTAACAGAGACGTGACTGATCGCCCAAGTGGCTATCGAGCCGACCAATTGGTGAAGAGGACAAAAGAAAGAGAAAAGTAACAGAGACGTGACTGATCGCCCAAGCGGCTAACGAGCCGATCAATGGTGAAGAGGGTAAAAGAAAAAAGTAAATATAACCAAGATTAGTGAATCGGACAAGACTGAGTCGACTGGCCACAGGGGTTGTTTAATACACAAACAGCCGAAGCTCGTTCGCTAGTAGCGCCCGGGGTAGACTCGGTGCACTGTCTTAGTATAAGAGCTATTCTTTTCTCTTTTATTTATACCATGGTAGTTATTTTTTAAACTCTTCAGCCCGGTTTTCTCTTAATTTCTTGCTTCATTTATTTTCTCCATTAGTTGTGTCTAGTTATTTCATTTCATATAGGTACTTCATAACCTCTGACCTTTGGTAGCGTGGCTTGAGGGTTATGACACATGGGTACATTGTAATTCTGGTATCAAGCAATAGGAAGGAATGACGGTAAAATACTGCAAGTAAATGATACTCCTAACATACAAATAAAATGTTTTATTAAAATGAATAATTTCAGTAACATTCAACTACATGGGTCAACTCCCTAGCTTTACTTATTTTGCACTGTTAAACTTAGGTACATTCTCCACTTACACCATGACTGGGTGTACATGTACAAGAACACACAATATTCTTACATAGCACCTTTGAGCACCATTAGTACAAGTGGTAATGAGGCCAGTTACAGCACTAACACTAATACTTTAACATCACCAGAATTAGTAGCTTCTCTTCACCACTGTGGTACCTTTGCCAACAAGCAAAGTGATGGTCAACCTACTCTTGCTAACTCCAAACACTCAGATAATTCAGGTGAATACATACAGGTGTACTCGGAGGAATAACACAGCCACCATATAGCCCTACTGAGTAGTGAACTCATCCATAACAATGATGGGGGCTGGCAGTGTTTGCTCAGCCTGTGATATCATCAGGCTGGACGGCAAATGTGCCAGGTGAACGGCTGGCCAGTTGACTGGGGCCCCAGAGGAGGTGGTTAGTTCCTGACTCTCGTGTTCACGCATTTACCCGAGTTTACTGGCCTTCATCCATCTCTCAAACTAGTGTGGAGGTCGTCCCAATCTACAGGCACCGAGTGTGAGCTCTTTCAAGACAAGACTTTGTCATGATCATAATGACGGCTAGCCTGAAAACCCTAAGGATTCATATTACGCTTAAACGTCCACAAAACCTTCTGGATCCCCCAGTGGAAACGTCCTCCGTTTTCTCTGTTTCTTTGATGACGTCATCAAGATGTCGTCTTTGTCTGAAAGGACCCTTTTGAATCTGCTCCTCGGGGTTGTAGCAAGGCGCTGTATGTTGGGTCCTGTTGTCATCCAACCTTTTGTAATCAATTTAATTCTTGCTTTTGATAGCTCAGTCAGAGCATTGTTTGTGAAGATAATAGTAGGGAATGAAACTGAGTTCGTAGTCTGAGTTTCAAACGTCAGAGTATACAGTAAAGTAATTCAGCGAAATAGTTAAGTAGGTGGAATCCACGACCTAGTTTGAGTGAGAGTACGGCGGGCATTTCAACGGTTAGTAAGTGCCTCGTCCCTCACCCACACAGGTAGGTCATTCTACTCCTTGTTGTAATTCGCCATTCTCTAAGTGATTTGACCTAATTAATAGTTGATTGTGCAAATGTTACAGTAACGTAGTTGATGTGCTTTGAGTGAAATAATGTTTACGTCCTTAACGTCCCTTTGAAACGTGATGTCGTTATCACCGTGAGTAAGTGCCTCGTCCCTCACCCACACAGGTCTCTAACGCAGCCCAGGCCGTGTCTGTAGCGTGGATGTTGCATCCACTAGTCTGGAGAGATGTCTGAGGTCCAGTAGGATCAGTTGTCTCCGTGAGTCCCGACCATCAGAGATCCAGTACTACCTATGGGCCCCATAGCTGGCCAATCTGACCCTAACGCTCGGCCCACGAGGTGACCCTGATCACCAAGCCACAAACAATTACCAGCCCCATAATTGGTGGATGAGTGCCTAGCTCAGTAGGGCTAATTGTGTGGTTGTGTTATTCCACTGGGATCTTCAGAGTTCGTTGGAAGGTGCCCCATGATGGTGGGACCCCATGGCGGTCACTTGAGTATCATTCCTGGCGATTGAGTGCTGTATTGGCAGTTACCCCTGGTTTTAACGGTGATAAGTTGCTGTAAGAGTTTGTATGTTATTGTGTATGTCCACCCAGTCGTGGTGTGAGTAATTTGAGCCTGAGGGCATGGTACCAGGAGTTCGTCTTTTGGTACATATAACTTTCTCCTGCATTCATTTTAATGTCTGAATAAATATTGTATTTGTATATTGTGTCTATTATTTACCTTCAGTATCCACCGTTATTTCTTCCCTATTGCTTGATATTATAATTACATATACCCATGGGCCTACCTCTCACGTCGCGCTACCAAAGGTTGAAGTATTAAAGTAAAAATTGTTATAAGAGGCGCAGGCCCTTATAACTTGACCAACAGTGGAGCGGATTCAGGTACATTCAGGAGCCGGTGCATGCCCAGTATTTGCCAACAGTGCGTGACAGAGACGTGACTGATCGCCCGGGTGGCTAGCGAGCCAATCTTTTGGTGAAGAAGATAAATGAAAAGGAAAAGTAATCAGAGATGTGACCGATCGCCCAAGCGGCTAACGAGCCGATCAGTGGCGAAGAGGATAAGAGTAAAAGAGAGGAACCTGTGGGTGGAGGAGTTTCAGAAGCTGGACTGTTTGTTGACATGAACGTCAACGTTTCAAAAGGATGCTAAGGGCGTAAGAATACTTTACTTAAAACACATCAGTTACGTTACTGTATTACTTTTATATTCAAACTATTAACCAAGTCAAAATCACTTAATGTGGAAAGGTATAACACGGAGCTGGACATTACCTGTGGGTAGAGGAGTTTCAGATGCTGGACTGACGCCCGGGAGCGTCAGTGCTCCGCACTCTTCCCTCGCTCAGCTTCGAATTCCACTCACCCCAACTATTTAAATGTACTACGTTACTATACACTTTGACATTTGAAACTAAGACTACGAACTCATTTCCATTTCCTAAGATTCCCTTTTCAATATATTTTTTGACTGAGCTGTCGAAGACAAGAATTAAATTGATTTCAAGGTTCAGGATGGCAGTCCCTGGTGGGCGGAGCCTAAGATGAGTAGTATCCGATTACACCATTAGATTCTCAAAGATACCTGGTCTGACAGTTCCCTTCAGGTTAATTTATTGCTTTCGTAATTAACATCCTTACGACAATTTCACCATGAACATCAGATTCGCTGATGCTCATATGTGAAAAAGAGGTGACTTCAGCCTCTGTCAACAATCACTGGTATCTCTAGGGCCGACGTCAATGATACCTCACTCTCACTGCCGACTCTACCCTGACTTATAGTGGCAATTACGCTAACAGTAAATATAATTGAAGCTTTCAACATCACTCACAACGGATCTCGAATGCTTCATCTGCAATCACAAATCTCTAAGTTGACGCAAAGCAAGGGTGTTCTCTTACCAATTCAAATGTGTGGAATTTAATTATACTTGAGTTTCTCCGATAATGTGACATAGAAAATGGAAGACACAGATCTCCTGAAGTGGTTAGAGAACGAATGTTTCAACTGGGAGACTCAAAAGGTTTACAGGTTTTGTGGGCGTGGAGCGTAATATGAATTATTAGGTTTTAACAGACTAGCCATGTCATTATGACCATGACATTAGCACAGTGTTCCCTGGGTGCTCCTCTCCTCAGATTCTAATCTCGCCATATTAAAGACATCCTTCAATGACCATCTTGCCCATAGCGTCGGATATGTCAAAAATAACTCAATCACAAACAATCTTCGTCTGGCAACGACAGACGATATTTATGTTACATTAATTCTTTCACTGGGTAAATGATAATTTCGCTTTTACAACATGAATACTGATATTCACAAAATTCACTGAGTTAAACAGACTTAATATGGTGGACGTGAGAACATACACATACCTGAGATATGATGGAACAGCGTCAGAGATGTGACGCTGCTCCTTGTACACGAGTTTAGATATGGCTAACTGCCAACTCAGGCCTGTGCGCTACACATGCCAGAAAAGCTAATCATGCAATGACAGAAATTACATTCAACTCAGTCGCTGTACATTTAACTATGAAAATCAATGCCACAAACAAACCGGGATACATTAGATTTGGGAGATTATACAGTTTGACAGAATCTTTCAGGAGATTAATGACTTTCTTAAATAGGCAACTGCCACTAACTAAACTACAAACATCAGATTCTCTGATGTTTGGGCATCAAAATGATCTAATTTCAGTAGTACTTATAAACTCATGGCTATCCCCAAGGAATATATAAGGACATGCTATACTGCCAGATTCTGGGGTAACTAATTCTAAAGGGGATAACTTAACTATAGTCTTAATTTTATAGGTTGCTGCCACCAGACCCCCTCTGGGCACTATGTAGCTCGTTAGGTAACGGGCAGAGTGAACTAGGCATTGGGCTCGGTTTTTCATTGACCAAATCGATAAGGGGAAGAAGGGTGAAACAATAACATGTCTTAACTAATTTATTCATTTAAAAACATATTGCATTCCGTCAAAATACCAGAAGAGTTGGCCTTCCTCAGAAGAACAACTATGATTTTAGTTACACTGCTCAACAACAGATGTCTTACATTAATTGCGTGTCATTATCATACTCATTCCTCATAACACTCATTGACCTCCTTACCTCGGTCATCCCTTCTTACAATAACACTCAACACATCAGACTGCTCCACTTGTATGGAATATAGCACCTTAGGTTATCATACATAGTAGCACCAGCTCACCTCCCTCTACCACCATCTCAACACACCTGTTACACTCCACACCTGCAAGTATGGGACTCCATGTAATTTCTAGGTACACATACCAGGTGTGACGGGCCGAGTTCTTCTCATTTCATTTTACCATCCAGATATTCTTTTCTGTTAGTATTCTTCAATTCTTTATTTATAAATATACTTTATATTCTTATTTAGTATTCCTATATAAGTAATTCTTGACTTAGTTATGTATGTGTTTTATATTAGACTTTCGTGGTGTGTTTATTTAATAATTTCTATGCTGTGGTTTTAGTTCCACCATGTACATACATGTCTTATCTTTCTCTTCTTGTACTTTCCAAGTCTTTCATTTCTTTCACATATATTATATTCTCAGTTTCAATGTTCTTTCCTTTCTGAAGTATACTCTGTTTTACGTTTATTCTTATACATGGGTTAGTCTGGGGAACCATTTTATTCTTAGTACAACACCTTTTATACTTACAAAGGGTAGCTGCCACCACCCAGACTTTTCATTATATAACATAACTCATGGAAAGTTTGTGGGTAGTGTGGTAGATGTATAGGCACGTGAGTAAGTATTATTTTCTGGGAACCAATGTTTAGAAGGTGTAGAGTGGCGATACTCGTAGATTACTAGTTCAATATTTATTAACACAGTGAGTGGACAAGATGCATCTTAGATTCACTCAGACAAAACAGAATCGCAATTAACTTATTGAGACATCAAACACTTCAAGAACCTATTACCTCATTAAACACCTCCAAATACTTATTGCTTCATGAGACAATTGTGGTATTGTTACCTTGACAATGAGATTCAGTAATTATTATTCACAAGATATCACTGGACCCTCAGGTCTTACTTTAACAAGTAACAATTTACCGCTTCAATTCTTGGTTATAACATTACACTTTCAGGTTATTCTTTCCTGGTCCCTACAGACGAATACATAACACACTGGACAACTCCACACTTATAGTAACATACAATACCTCTTGTTAGTTCACAAGGAACAACCTGGTACCTTGAACTCTCATGCAGTGGTTCAATACTTAACCAGGGATACTATATTTCTGCTAGTTATCCCTCCAAACATGGGCCGATACCGCTCCATGCAAACAGATGAAGTACAATCACCAGGTGGAGTCAGCGGACAGATTTGTTTACAGCGGCCGCTAAGCTGAAGGCTCGCTCGCTAGGTGCATCCAGGGAGGTTGACTCGTGACAAACTGGCAGAGTGTTGAGGGCGCTTCCCGGGGGAATCGTGTCCTGGGATTCTAATCGCGCCCCCTTAGAGACATCCTTCAAGAATCATCTTGCCCATAGGTAGCTACCGAACCTCAGGAGGGTTGCTAACACACCCGCGTCTGGAGACGTGGAGGAGAAATCACAGAGGGAGTGATTTTTCCTCGCGAGCCGGCATATATACGGGCCTGAGGGCATATTCCTACTAGAAAGACTAATTTTACTCACAATAGGCCCTCTATTCAAAGTAGTCGTTGGACACCTAGCTATGACCGTCAGTGTCACAGATCAGGCTAATTTTCTACATCTTTATTTATGATTTAATCAGAGATTGAGTTTGTCAGTAAAGGGGTGAAATGGAGTTATATATGCGTTGGCAACTCTATTAGCCTGACCGCAAACCACATCCCAGGTCAAACGGCCGTTAAGTCTTGGAGAATTTTGAGTTTGACAGGAACTGTTCAGGAGATTAATGACTTTCTTAAATAAGCAACTGACACTAACTAAACTATAAACATCAGATTCTCTGATGTCGGGGCGACAAAATAATATAGCTTCAGTAGCGATCAGAGACTCATGGGTATCCCCACGGACGACATAAAATACGCCACTCTAGCTGGCAAACTCGACACTCACTTATTTGACACGTCTTACTAGCACTAAGGACAATTGAAGCGCTCAACACCACTCACAATGGATCTTGACTGTTCCAACTGTAAACAGACATATCTAAGTAGACTCAAAACAAGGGTGTTCTCTCTCACATTCAAATTCATTTTATAGAGAGGTTGGTTTCAGTAAGTCAGAGAAAATGGGATAACGGAGGACTGAGGTCTCTTGAAGTGATGAGAAAACGGACTCCTCAGATGGAGGACTCAAAATAAAAGCAGAGGTACATGTTTTGTGGGCTATTGAGCGTAATATGAATCATTTGATTTTGGCGTTAGCTGACGTGTATGACCATGGTCGTTACACAGGCACCTCGTTCGCACACCGCCCTCGGTGGGTAGAGACAAGGGCTTCACCAAGAGACATACCAGTACTGTTTCTACGCCTGGTATTATAGGCTGCTCCAAGTGACGACTGTGGGGTTTCTCAAGCCTTCCATTATGTATTCCTACTCATTTGTGGTGGTATGCCGGGAATCCATAGGTTCACAGTGGAGTAGTATAGCTATGAGTAGTCATCTCACATGGTGGGGCCAACACGAGGTAATGGCCGCCGTTCTGGTGATTTCAAAAACCCGGGAACCTGCGTTGATGAGAGAGTAGGTGCCACTGAGGCTCGAGGTCCAGTGCCTCTTACCAACGTAGGCCTACAGTTTCCAATCTTTAATTTTTACTTTGATTTTTTATGGTTCTCACATGAACACTTTCCCGTTCATTGTGGCCTGGTGTCTTATAAATACATATTTTAATCCTCACTTACATACTAGAATACGGTCCGAGTTTGACAGTTCCTGGGAAATTAATTGGGCTATATCATTATCAACAACTCACACCTGTAGGCCGGGCACAAAGGACGCTACCCTGAAACAAAAGCCGAATGTTCATAGCGTGGGTATATCCACTTCACATAAAACTGTAATTAGGGATCCTCCTCTCACACATGGCAATACTTGAACACAGACATAAGATTCTTTGATCACTGTACATGTCATGGGTATCCGTCACACGAGAATACGAGGTATATTAAGTTCACACCGATGCATGCAAGATATTTCCTTTCAAGTATAGTTTCTGGGTCACTTCCAACACCTCACAAAGCTCTGATACATTTATCATTTTTCCAGATCATTGTTCTCATGTATTTTCATATGATATCTGCGGAAGATGTGTTCGCTAAACGTTCACAGACGTAAATAGTGTGACCTTCAAACCACGTTCTACACTTAGTCCTAAAGTACACTAGTCTGGATCATCCGGACTTTCCTAATCATCTTATAGATACCTTGAGTTCTCCTTAATGCTATGAGTACATACAATTAATATTATATACCCGTAGTTGGGTACAATTCATCAAATAATTCCCTAACATTCATTAGGTGAGTCATTCTTTCTCAATGTTTCCCGTTTTCTGAGATTCTACAAGCGCAGTGGATTTGAATGTTATGTAGCGTAATATGAATTAAAAGGGTTTTTTTAGGAATGACTATGATGTGCGCAGTACAATGCCGCTCGTACTGGCAGAATTGACACTCACTTACTTGATAAGTTTCACTAACAATAAAGACAGTTGAAGCTTTCATCATCACTCACAAGGGGTCTTGAGTGTTCCATCTGTAATCAAACATATCTACAGTAAGTTGCCTGAACAGATACGACTACAGTTGCAATTTCAAATTTTGTGTCGTTATACTGTAGCGTACTGTCGTGGCAGGTTGTCAGGGTCTCTTATTTGGCCTCACAACGTACGTACATGAAATATATCCAACACTCAGGATTGAGGTAGAAATAGAAAATCACAGTGTTTCTTGTATATATATATATTTTTGCACAGCACAGTGTTAAAGAGATACTAAGTTGGGCGAAGCTTGCTCAGAGTTCCTGTAGGGCGAGGAGCTTTCTGAGGGAGCGTGTGTATGGAGCTATTGAGGGATGTTGCTTGTTGGCGGCGGTAAGTAGAAAGAGAGTGATGAAGGCCAGGTGAGGTCTTATATGACCGCGGTGGCTTGATGGAAGGCCCCCGCTTTGTTCGGCGTCGCTGGTTACCTGACATTGACCACGAGGGATACGCCGGCAGATTCGCTGGGGGTCGGCCAGTCAGCAACACAAGGCGTTTGCAGGGGAGGCCTCCACTACAATACTCCCCCTCCCCTCCGGGCGCGACGGGCAGGTGTACGTACCACTCGGCCGCTGCGGGTTACAGCTCCGTCTAATGACACAGCCCCTGTGGGGGAATCAGGGGGAGAAAGAAGGTTTTGGGTTAGAGGAGGTTGTACAGGCAATTGTTGTTGTGCTTCTCTAGCGGCTGGGGCAGCTTCCTCAGGGCCACTGGCTGGGTTGACTGGGTCAGGGGCGACGTCAGGAGTAGGGTCCATGACCGGAGCAGGTTCTATAACAGGAGCAGGTTCTATTACGGCAGCAGGGTTCACGACAGGAGGAGGGTCTATGATAGGAGCAGGTTCTACCACGGCAGCAGGGTCCAGGACAGGAGCAGGGGGCACCTGAGGGTGCAAAGAGGGTGCCCAAAAATGTCTTGGGCGGGGTGTTGCTGCCGGTGGCAACTGCGGGTAGACTGGTGCAGGCGTCGTTTGTTGGTGGTGCTGCTGGGTAGGGGGCTCAACGGGTAAAGTGGCCGGCTTGACTCTGTCTATGCTGACGGTATAGTGTCTGCCATTCTGGACAATCGTCAGGATCTTCGCTGAACGGGTCACAACCTGGAAGGGTCCATCGTAGGGGCGTTGTAGTGGGTTGCAGTGAGCATCATGCCTGACGAAAACATATTCGGCTGTGAGTAGTGCAGGAGGGATGTGTTCAGGGCGCCGTGGAGGCTGGCGTGGAGCAGTAGCTCTGAATGCAGAAACTGCTTGTCGTAGCTTCTGGAGTAAGTCGTGACGGACGGCAGGAGTGGTTTGGTGCAGGTCAGGAGGCAGTGAGAAATCCCCGGGTAGGCGAAGGGGCTCGCCTAGGGTGAGATCTGCTGGGCTACAGTCCATATCCTCCTTGTAGGAAGCACGGATGCCGAGGAGCACTAAGGGTAGCGCTTCCGTCCAGCTGTAAGGGTCGTGCTGTGCTTTAAGTGCGTCCTTCAGCTGGCGGTGAAACCGCTCTACCATGCCGTTGGATTGAGGGTGGTATGCGGTGGTGCGTTGCCTAGTCTTGCCGAGGAACTGTAGGAGGCTGTGCCAGAGTTGTGACTCAAACTGGGCATGACAGTAGTGGGGGGGCCGAAGCGGGAAACCCAGCCGGACATGAAGGCGCGGATGGTAGACTCTGCTGTAGCATTGGGCATGGGGATGGCTTCTGTCCACCTGGTGAAACGGTCGATGCAGGTGAAGATGTAGGTGCTACCACAGGATGATGGAAGAGGTCCCACTATGTCGAGGTGCACAACTTGGAAACGTCCTTTGGGTATAGGGAAGGTTTCTAAAGGGGCCCGTGTGTGACGATGTATTTTGGAGGACTGACAGGCCAGGCACTGGGCAGCCCATTTCTTAGTAACGGTCTTGATGCCGGGCCAGACGACACGTTACGTGAGGAGGCGCTGGGAGGCCCGCACACCCGGGTGGCTGAGACCATGGATGCGGTCGAAAACAGCGCGGCGGTGGATGTGACGCACGAACAGTCTAGGCTGCCCACAGGATACGTCGCATAACAATTTGATATTCGTGCCAGGGATTGGGAGTTCTTGGAGTGTGAGGCCTGACGGAGATGTCTTGTATGCTGCCAGGTCTTCTTCATTCCTTGAGCCGCGGCAAGTTGCCCATAATCAATGGGTGGAGATGAGGGGAGAATGTTGGATATACAACGAGAGAGGGCGTCGGCGATCTCGTTGTGGCTGCCTTTAATGTGTTGGACGTCGCTGGAGAACTCCGAGATATACGCCAAGTGGCGCAGAACGCGAGGTGTATGTGACTGGAAGGTTGAAGTAAAGGCGTGGACGAGGGGCTTGTGATCAGTGAAGATGGTGAACTGACGGGCCTCGAGGAAGTGCTGGAAATGCTTGACAGCCAGGTATACGGCCAGGAGTTCTCGATCGAAGGCGCTGTATTTCAGGTGAGGTGGTTGAAGCCGTTGTGAGAAGAATGCAACGGGCATGAGGACTCCGTTGATCTCCTGCTGTAAGACGGCGCCCACTGCAGTAGAAGAAGCGTCTGTTGTGAGAGTGGTCCAGGCGTTAGGTGCAGGGTGGGCTAGGGGGGTAAGGCGTGTGATGTGCTGTTTGATAGCAGTGAATGCCGTAACAGCCTCTTGTGAGACTTCTTTGGGAGTCCTTTGAGAAGGTCGTAGAGGGGAACTAGGACAGTGGCAGCGTTGGCAATGAAGCGGTGGTAGTAGTTAACTAAACCCAGGAATTCTCGGAGTTTTTCGCCGTTTCAGGTTTGGGGAACTCCCTGATGGCGGTTATCTTCTGTGGTAGGGGTTGGATGCCACTAGGCGAGACTCTGTGACCGAGGAAATCAATGGATGGGGCTCTGAAGATGCACTTAGCAGGGTGAACTTTCATGTTGTTGTTCTGCAGGCGTTGGAGGAGGAATTGTAGGTGGTGATGATGCTCGGCAGGCGTCGAAGATGCGACGAGGATGTCGTCTATGTAGACTGTGACAAAATCGAGGTCGCAAAGCATATGGTCCATGTACCTCTGGAAAGTCTGTGCTGCGCTGCATAGGCCAAAACTCATGAAAGTATACTCGAAGAGTCCGAATGGAGTGGTGATGGCTGTCTTCTGGGTATCTGCAGGTGCTACAGGGATCTGGTGGAAGGCACGCTCCAAGTCGATCTTCGAGAAGATTGTCTTGCCATGAAGTTTGTGGTGGAAGTCCTGGACATGCGGAATAGGGTACCTGTCAGGTTTGGTGACGAGGTTCAGGGATCTGTAGTCGCCACACACCCTCCAGTCGCCGGATGATGGCTTAAGAACCATGTGAAGAGGCGATGCCCAGGGACTCTTAGAAGGACGAATGATGCTGTCTTGCAGTAGTCTGTTGAATTCCGCCTTGGCTGCGTTCAGGAGCTCAGGGCGTGAGAAGACTGGAGGTCCTTAGGTCTCGATGTGGTGGAAAATTCCCGACGTAGGTGGTGGGGGTGGAGAGACTCGGGGTGAGAAAAGTTCCTTGAACTCTTCGAGCAGGGGGAAGAACTCGTTGGACGGCGAAAGACAGGAGATAGTGTCGGTGTCTTTGGCACGTGAACCCTGGATCTTGCGTGCTGTAGGCTCATGGATGAGGCGACGATGGCTTTGGTCGACTCCGAGCTTGTGGAAGGTGAGGAAGTCGAAGCCAAGGATGGGTTGAGACTCGTCTGCGACTACGAATGACCAGCACAGAGTCTTGGGGAGACCGAGGTCTAAGGCGAGGGTGCGTGCGCCGTAGGAGGCGATGGGGGTATCGTTGGCGGCGAACAGGTCATAAGAGGGCTGCCTTGACTTGTCTTGTCGTGAGGGAGGGATGATACTGACCGATGAACCTGTGTCGACGAGGAATTTCGTGCTGGAGGTGCGGTCGGTGTCGTGTAGTAGTGAGATGCCTGAAGGGACGGGGCTGAGGCGTCTACCAACCTCCGTTGTCGCCGTTTCCCGAGTAGGTGCAGTGGGGCTCACAGCGTTGAGCATTGGGGCCGGAACGCCAGTGATACCAGCAGAGGGTATATTCGTTGTGCTGGGAGCTGGCGGTTTCCGGGGCAGGAGGGCGCGTCAGTGATTATATAGGGCGTGGTGCGTGGGGTTTGTCAACGGCCGCCAGGCCACGCGGCGCACTCGTTAAATACTCTGTCTGCCACTGTTGCGTGGGGAGTTCAGGTGTCGTCGAGTAATCTACTGCGGACGGGATTATGCGTACTTGCGTGGGAACTTTTGTGCCGCGTGAGGCTGGCAGGATAGAGTCCGGGAAGTCTGTCTGTGAATTTGCACCCCGCGTGACAGGTACTGTATGTTATGTATATAAGCTACTGTGCCGAGTAGCAACCCCATGTATATATAGCTACTGTGCCGGTAGCAACCCTGTATATAAGCTACTGGTAGCGAGTAGCAGCCCTGTGTATATAAGCTACTGTGCCAGTAGCAACCCTGTATATAAGCTGCATGCCGGTAGCAACCCTGTATATAAGCTACTGTGCCAGTAGCAACCCTGTATATAAGCTACTGTGCCGGTAGCAGCCCTGGCTATATAAGCTACTGTGCCGAGTAGCAACCCTGTATATAGCTACTGTGCCGGTAGCATTTATATATATCATCACGTGGCAACACTGCGTTATGTGGCAACATTGCCCCGGGCTGCCATATGGCAAGGCGGCCTCCAGTCTGACTGTGTGGTACGTGCATGGCACCGCGGAGTCACCACTTGTATTTCTCATCATAATAAGCGGACTTCAGTGTTACCGCGGTGTTTCCTACCAAATCACTGCATTCTTCAGGGAACACTTGTAACCACCATGTGTACAGTGATTGGGATCTGTGGACTTACAAGTGTGTAAACAATGCGAACAGTTCGTCTGCGGTGATGCGATGGAAGCTCATGGTGTGTTGTGTTGTGTTGCTGTGTTTCGCCGCGATGTGCAGTGTTGGGACGTCACAGTGCGTTTTAGTGGCGGTGGCAGTGTTAGTGTCAGTGTATTAGTGTGTGTCTGAGCTGAGAGTTGAGCATTGGCCTGTTTTTGTGGGTACCCACACGAACGCATGGCGTTACACCCTTCTCGTGTGACATCCCGGGAGACGCGGCTGTCTCACTCCCCTTTGCATCTCTACCCACCGGCATTAAGGCTGCGAAGTGCTCTCTCGAACACACACACACACACACACACACACACACAGACACACACACACACGCACTCGCTCACGGACAGAACAGTGGACTATATGCGTTATTTCTGCGCTGTTTGTATCATATATATGTGGTTCAGTAGTTGAGGCGCCACTTTATATAGTAAACAGTGCAGTCCACACTACACAAAAAGATGGGAGGTAGAAGGGACAACGTCAAGATGGGGAGTACGACTCCCCACCACCTTCCCCTCCACGGTATGAGCTCTCATCCTCCACCTCCAGTGGCCAGGACATTGCCACAATTCTGGGGTGGATGGACAGCGAGGACGAAGGCGCCAGAGAGATGGAACTCCAGAGGGAGGAACCACGAAGAGAGGGGAGGAAAAGTGGCGTTTGAGGCACTATTGTGGCGACCCTGGCGCTAGCATACACCCTCCCTCACTCGCAGGTAGCAGGCATATAGGCACCAGTGCCTCCCCCCTCCACCACACCAGCGTCCTCAGGTACTCTTGCCTCCCAGTAACAGCCCAGCTCCCAAGGCATCTGTTTCAACCCCCACCCGCCCTCTCACCATATGTCACGTTTCAGCTTTTTCGTGAGTGGAGCGGCGTTGGACAGGTACTCCACGATGAGTGGACCTTGAGAGCATGCCTCCCAAACAAACAGCTCATCCAACTGCGGATGTGTTTTGTAAGCTGGAGACAGAGAGTTTTGGAGCACCTGCGTTGCAAGTGCCTCCCAATTCTACACTCTTCAGTGACGGATGTGCTTTCGACCTTTTACAGGAGCACGTTAGGGTCGGCATAGCGAGGCATTGCATCACCCGCGCCTTCACCAGCTGCAAGCGGGCGGAGAACGAATCCTTCCAGGCGACTTTTGTACGCTTGAAGGAGTTTGTCAGGAGGTGGGCGTCACCTGCGCACAGCCGGGAATGTGAGGAAGCTGGATCAAGCAGGGATGCGGCAGGTGTCAGGCAGAAGGAAGAGTTGGTGCAGCGACTCATCCCTGGGCGCCACTCCCACACTCCAGGCGGTAGTGACTGAATGTCGGTCGCCTACGAGGCCACCAGTCCGCCACCTCTGCCTTACAGGCCCCTCCTGCTGTGAGCAATCTCTCAGTACAAGAAGGTAGAAGGCGGCCAACAACGTGAAGGCGCACACGTTCTTCCGCGCTCGCCTAGTGCTTCCTGTGGCAGCTGTGGAAAGCAACGCATGGCCCCCCAAGACATGCCCGGCAGCCGACACTGTGTCGTGGATGTGACCGTAAGGGCCATGGCCTAACACAGACAGGTGCCTGCACGGGGCCGCAGTGTCAGGCCTGTGGTCGCTATAGATACTACAACAAGTGCTGCCGCCAACCCAAGCCCAAAAGCCTGAGGCGAGGACAGCAAGCGCGCACTTACCTCGGGGTGGTTCGCACGCAGCCCCCTCCAGATGACCCACACCCAGCCCCCAAGCAGCAGTGGAGTCACATGGGAAGGGTGGACTCGACTCACACACCCCCAGGGCTACTGCCCCCCCCACCATCCCGCGTCGCCGTCACACACGGTGATGTGTCCGAGTCACATCGAGGTGATACGGACACCGTGATACTCACGGTGATTGGGTTGAAGCACCTCCAGAAACTGGGCCTCACCAAACGCGGCCTGGGACCACCGCCGCAGCGCTGCAGTACACAAAGCGGACGGTTCCCAGATGCCGGATGCTGTGGAGCTCCTTTCAAGCAGAGATCACCTACGGCGACAGGTCATGTCGCGGATGAATCGGCGTGCAGCCTACTCTCGCTACCCTTGTTGTCGTGAGAGCACTGCAAGGAGTTAGGCGTAGTGCCCAGAGACTTTCGAGGCAGATCCCAGCTGCTGGTGCACCACCAACGGGGTGCGTGGATCAACAAGCGACGCGCCTGGCGCTGCCACACGGAGCTGCCCAGAGCCTGCGTTCACTCCCACCCACAGGATAGCTCCCCTGCCCAGATCCTGTATGGTCACCACTCTCAGCTCTTAGCGTTCCTACATGCCAAGGCACAAGAGGACTGGCAGACCAAAAGCCGAGAGCTGTGACGCCAGCGCCCTTCACGTGCCCAGGACGCCAAGGCTCGGTACTTGACGACCGTGCCCGCCCTCTTCAGCCACTGGAGGTGGTGCCCCTTGTCCGCGTCAGGACCCGACGACGACACGTTGGGACAAGGTGGGCATAGTAGTGGGTGTCGGCGTCGCGGGAACTACAAGGTCAGGATGCCCGGCGCGGCACGTGCAGTTGGAGGAACCGCCGCTTCCTCAGCAGATCCCACCCCCTGCTGCTGACCCCCGGCTGAGGACGGTCACTACACCCTACGAGGATCCGCCCCACAGTGCACCTCGACGCTCGAACGACACAGGACTGAGGATAAGACAAAGGCTATGGCGTGAGGAGAAGATGTAGGTTATGTATATAAGCTACTGTGCCAGTATTAGCGACCCTGTATATAAGCTGCATGCCGGTAGCATTTATATATATATCATCACGTGGCAACTGCGTTATGTGGCAACATTGCCCCGAGGCTGCCATATGGCAGGCAGCCTCAGTCTGACTGTGTGAGCCGTGCATGGCTGCCTTGAGTCACCACTTGTATTTCTCTCATCCATAATAAACGGACTTCAGTGTTACCGCGATTGTTTCCCTACCAATCACTGCATTCTTCCAGAAAGAGGGAACACTTGCTTGGTAACCATCGGAATACGGATGACGATTTCGTGCCATTAATCCACACACACTGCTTGCGGTCATGTAGAAAGTCTTTTATCCATGCAAGGACATTTCCACGAATTCCATTACCCACTTCCAGTTTGATTTTAGCCTTTCGTGTGGTACACTGTCGAAGCCTTGGCAAAAATCTAGGTAAATATTATCGATATTACCACCCGTTCAGAATATGGGTCCAAATATCCAATACCTTGAACAATTGTGTTAAGCGGGCCCGGCATAAAACGTGTTGGCAATCCTTACAAGATTGTTTCGAATTAGATGTTCCATTGCGCATCTCTGATAATACTCTCAAGTACCTTACGCGTATGCTGGTCGAGGCTCCACTGGTCTAAGTGGTCTATATAGTTGTTGCGTGGAGTGCCGATCGCCCTTCTTGAAAATAAGACTCCACGCAAGCCACTTTCCATTACTGGGACATTTTGTTCATCAGGCATTTACAAAACAGGATCTTCAGGGCATAACTCTCTTAGCACTCTAGGATGCACGCATGTCAGGGCCGGGACTCTTATGGACCTTTAGCCTGGACAGTTTATTTCTAATACCACTAACTTCTGTGAACACAATGTGGGTCAGTGCTGTATCGAACCGTCTGTCCTCAAACGCAGGAAGGTTGGTTGCATCCTCTCTTGTGAACACCGAGGAAAAAGCTGTTCAATGCCTCGACTTTATCCTGGTCAGATTCTGCGTAACTACCATCCACAAGCCTCAGGTCTGATACTCCTACTCGCGTTTTGAATTTCGACTTTGCATAGCGGTAAAACGCCTTTGGGTTTGACTTGACCTGCATGCAACCAGCCTCCTGGAGCTCCTTTTCAGCCCTTCTACACCCTGTGTCTTTTAGCGGTTTCTGGCTCTTGCATACATCCTCCTGTCTTGCTCATCGTTGACCCAACCCAGTCTTGTTCTGTTTCTTCTTAATTTGTCGACCGCCGCATGGTTCATGTTTAGGATCCCTCGTATTCCTAGAAGCACTGGGTTTGGTCTGGGTATATATTTATCGATCAAATGGGTCACTTACTAGTTATGATATTCAGCGTAGTGTCCGCGTTCTGTACCTTAATGAGTCAGGCCAGTTGATACCACTCATCTCTTCCCTCATCTCATTGTAATTTCTCTTTAATATTTGCACCTTGGCCTGGCCTTTCTGAACTAGGTAACAGTTAATCTGAATGACAACCGGTGCCAGGTGTTCCAGTTTGGCTACCATACCTCCTCGTTTGTTATGATGAGGTCAAGTGGCTTGGGTGTTTCTGCCCTCTGTAATGTGTCGGCTCTAACATTATCCCTCAGAAAATTACTCTCAGAGTTTCTATAAAAAGAGTAGCAGGGTTATTCAAGTCATTTGGGGTGGACCTGTTCTCCAGTCGATGTCGCCATAGTTAAAGTCCCCATGATAAGGAGGTGGCTAGGGCTGAGCATTGCCGTGTTGTTTAATAAGGTTCTTAAGTTCCTTTGATTTAGTGGGCCACAGTTTGGGGATCTGTAGATACACCCGACGATAAATAAGTCCCCTCCCTTTAATTTAATTTTACACCACTTGGACTCTTCAAAAACATCCTCTCCCTGTACCCTCGCCTGGCTGGCTCTAAGGTCTTGCCTAGCATAGATAACCACACCCCTCTTGCAAGTTTCTTGAGAAAGTACATTGTATTTTGCAGGGTGTGGTCAGAAATATCATTGCTTACACGGCGCTCGCCTCCTCCTGTCCGGTAGGCGGAGCTGGTGCCGCCTCCCGGGTGGTGGTCAGAGCTGGTGGAGGGTGCGCTGCTGCCCCCTGGCCCTGTGTCGGCACACTTGCTTCCCACAACCCTCCCCTCAGGGGGACTCCCTGTACTTACAAGTGCGGGTCAATGCGAACCAATATGGTGTTCCTGGTTTATGAATTATTTGTTGAATTGTACCTAGGTACGGGTATATAATATTAAGTGTATGTACTCATAGCATTAAAGAGAACTCAAGGTATCTATAAGATGGTTGGGAGAGTCCAGTCGATACGGACTAGGGTACTATAAGGGCTAAGTGTAGATCGTGTTTGAAGGTCATTCTATTGACATCTGTGAACGATTAGTGAACATAGCTACCGCAGGTAGCGGATGAAACTATAAAAGAACATTGATTTGGAAAAAGGATAAATGTATCAGACCTATGTGAAGTGTTAGAAGTGATCCAGAAACTATATTTCAAAGGAAATATCTTGTATGCATCGGTGTGAACTTAATATACCTCGTTATCTTGTGTGACGTATATGAGAAAGGTTCGTAAATGAGTCATATCCAGCAATACTGACCTCACAGAAGAGGGTATTAGAAATAAACTGTCCAGGCTAAAGGTCCATAGGAGTCCCGGCCCTGACATGGGGCATCCTAGAGTGCTAAGATCGTTGTGCAACGAGCTTGCCGAGCCCCTGAAGATCCTGTTTTGTAAATGCCTGAATGAACAAATGGTCCCCAGTGAATGGAAAGTGGCTTATGTGAGTCCTATCTTCAAAAAGGGCGATCGTCACTCCACGAACAACTATAGACCGGTGAGCCTGACCAGCATAATATGTAAAGTACCTGAGAGTATTATCAGAGATGCCGCGATGGAACATCTACTACGAAACAACCTTGTAAGGGCTTGTCAACACGGTTTTATGCCGGGGCGCTCCTGCTTAACACAATTGCTCAAGGTATTGGATATTTGGACCCATATTCTGGAACGGGGTGGTAATATCGACAATATTTACCTAAATTTTGCCAAGGCTTTCGACAGTGTACCCCACGAAAGGCTGAAAATCATACTGGAAGGGTACGGAATTCGGGGAAATGTCCTAGCGTGGATAAAAGACTTTCTACATGACCGCAAGCAGTGTGTGTGGTGATTAATGGCACGAAATCGTCATCCGTACCTGTCACAAGTGGGGTACCACAGGGGCAGTGTATTGAGCCCGCTATTGTTTGTTTGTTTCATAAATGACATGCCTGACGTTGTACACTCCTCCATACAAATGTTTGCCGATGACGGCAAGTTATTTCGGGAAATCAAGAACCAAGCGGACTGTGAAGAGTTGCAGAAGGACCTCTGTGGGCTCCAAGAATGGTCGAAGAAATGGCTGCTGAGATTCAATGTCACGAAGTGTAAGAGGATGCACCTGGGGCATGCCAACGGTAAGGAGGCGCATCATATGTCCCAACGGGATGAAGAAACTGCACTAGTTGAGACTGAATGTGAGAAGGACCTAGGTATGTACAGTATGTTGACAATGAGCTGAAGTTCTCGGGCCATTGCGAGAAGAAGGTAAATCAGGCAAATAAATTATTGGGTCTTATAAGAAGGTCGTTCAGATATCTAGACGGTCCGTCCCTCGTAACGATCTTCAAGAGAGAAGTGCTTCCCCATCTGGAGTACTGTCACCCCGTCTGGTCCTTGATATATGTAAGGGATTGTCAGTTGGTTGAAAATGTTCAAAGGAGGGCCACCAGACTGGTGCCTGCACTTCGGCACCTCAACTACCCTGAGGGATTGGAGCGCCCGAACTTGCCTAGCTTATACTACAGACGGGCAAGGGGTGACCTAGTTGAGGTGTATAAGCATCTCAAGGGGCACTACTCAGTCGAGCGTCCTTACTTGGAGCTGGCGGACGCTCGCCCCACAAGGGATCACAGCTCAAGATTGAAGAAGCCGCAAATCCAGAAAACTTTGAGGGCAAACTTTTTCGGAGTGAGGGTTGTAAACTCTTGGAACAATCTACCAGAAAGTGTTGTAACAGCACCGTGTGTGAGCTCTTTCAAGACAAGACTTGACCAACACTGGAGCGGGTTCAGGTACATTCAGGAGCCGGTGCATACCCAGTACTTGCCAACAGTGCGTGACAGAGACGTGACCGATCGCCCAAGCGGCTAACGAGCCGATCAGTGGTGAAGAGGGTAAAAGTAAGGTTCAGGTACACTCAGGGGCCGGTGCATGCCCAGTACCTGCCAACAGTGCGTAACAGAGAGCCAGTACATGACTAGTACTTGCCAACAGTGCGTGACAGAGACGTGACCGGTCGCCCAAGCGGCTAACGAGCCGATCAGTGGTGAAGATAAAAGTATATAAGGGATTCATTAGTCCTAACTTGGAGTACTGCTCTCATATCTGCAGTGGCTCTTCTTCTGCTCAACTGTTAGATAGGGTGGAATCAAAGGCATTTCGTCTAATTAACTCTCCTCCTTTATTTGATTTTCTTTCTTCCCTTTCTCTTCGCCGCAATGTTACTTCACTCTCTCTCTCTCTCTTTTACAGGTACTTTACTTTTACTTTTACTTTTATCCTCTTCGCCACTGATCGGCTTGTTAGCCGCTTGGGCGATCGGTCACGTCTCTTTTCCTTTATATTCTTCACCAAAAGGTCGGCTCGCTAGCCGCCCGGGCGATCGGTCACGTCTCTGTCACGCACTGTTGGCAAATACTGGGCATGCACCGGCTCCTGAATGTACCTGAACCCGCTCCAGTGTTGGTCAAGTCTTCTCTTGAAAGAGCTCACACTCGGTGCCGTCACAACACTCTCTGGTAGATTGTTCCAAGAGTTTACAACCCTCACTCCGAAAAAGTTTGCCCTCACGGTTTTCTGGACTTGCGGCTTCTTCAATCTTGAGCTGTGACCCCTTGTGGGGCGAGCGTCCGCCAGCTCCAAGTAAGGACACTCAACTGAGTAGTGCCCCCTGAGATGCTTATAAACCTCAACTAGGTCCCCCCTTGCCCGTCTGTAGTATAAGCTAGGCAAGTTCAGGCGCTCCAATCTCTCAGGGTAGCTGAGATGCCGAAGTGCAGGCACCAGTTTGGTGGCCCTCCTTTGAACATTTTCAACCAACTGACAGTCCCTAGCATATCTCGGGGACCAGATGGGGTGACAGTACTCCAGATGGGGAAGCACTTCACTCCTGAAGATCGTCACGAGGGACGGACCGTTTAGATATCTGAACGACCTTCTTATAAGACCCAATAATTTATTTGCCTGATTTACCTTCTTCTCACAATGGCCCGAGAACTTCAGCTCATTGTCAACATACACACCTAGGTCCTTCTCACACACAGTCTCAACTAGTACATTTTCTTCATCCCGTTGGGACATATGGATACGCCTCCTTACCGTTGGTACGCCCCAGGTGCATCCTCTTACACTTCGTGACATTGAATCTCAGCAGCCATTCCTTCGACCATTCCTGGAGCCCACAGAGGTCCTTCTGCAGCTCTTCACAGTCCGCTTGGTTCTTAATTTCCCGAAATAACTTGGCGTCATCGGCAAACATTTGTATGGAGGAGTGTACAACGTCAGGCATATCATTTATGAAACAAACAAACAACAGCGGGCCCAATACACTACCCTGTTGTACCCCACTTGTTACAGGTACAGATGACGATTTCGTGCCATTAATCATCACACATTGCTTGCGGTCATGTAGAAAGTCTTCTATCCACGCTAGGACATTTCCCCGAATTCCGTACCCTTCCAGTTTGATTTTCAGCCTTTCGTGGGGTACACTGTCGAAAGCCTTGGCAAAATCTAGGTAAATATTGTCGATATTACCACCCCGTTCTAGAATATGGGTCCAAATATCCAATACCTTGAGCAATTGTGTCAAGCAAGAGCGCCCCGGCATAAAACCGTGTTGGCAATCTTTTACAAGGTTGTTTCGTAGTAGATGTTCCATCGCTGCATCTCTGATAATACTCTCAAGTACTTTACATATTATGCTGGTCAGGCTCACCGGTCTATAGTTGTTCGTGGAGTGCCTATCGCCCTTCTTGAAGATAGGACTCACATAAGCCACTTTCCATTCACTGGGTACCATTTGTTCATCCAGGCATTTACAAAACAGAATCTTCAGGGCAATGTTCGGTGGTTTTTGCATCCTGTGTACTTCCGGCAAGGCCGTGGGCTCGTAGCTCTGGTCTTGCCCGTGGTGCCCACCGTTTCTCTGTGGATGTCGGTCACACTAGAATAACCCGTTATACTCACAGATACTCACAGATGATCTTCTGGAAGAGGCTCACGCCTGTGACTCCAGCTCAATAGCCTCTTCTCTACTCAGACGGTGGCTGTGTGTGGCGGATAATTGTGCCCTAAAATTATATACTTGTTGTTGATTTTTCCATTATTTATCTAATTTTGCTTCAAACTTTTCCACCGTCTTCACATTCACTACCCACTCAGGTAAACTATTCCAGTTGTTGACAATCCTACTCGTGAACGAGTGTCCTCTGAGATTTAGCCTCGCTCTTGTTTTGTAGATCTTTGAGTTCCCCCCGGGTAGTGTCAGCCTCCCTCATGTGGAACATTCCTGCTGTACATGCCTGGTCATAAATGCCACACACTATCTTGTATGTTTCAACTTGGTCCCCACGAGATCTTCTGTACGCTAGTGTCGGTAACTGTAATTTCCTTAGTCTTTCCTCATAAGATAAATCCTTGATCTGTGGTACTAATTTGGTAGCCCTCCTCTGTACATTCTCTACTGCTTCAATATCCTTAATGAGATATGGGCACCAAATTTGATGAGCATACTCAAGGTGTGGCCTAACCAGAGCAGTGTACAGAGCCTTGAATATAGGTGCATCCAGATGAACAAAAGTTCTTCTAATAATGCCCACTATTTTATTAGCCTTGTTGATTTTCTCAGCTAGATGGTCAGAAAACGTCAGCTTATCATCGATGACTACCCCTATATCCTTCTCTACAGTGGTCTTCTTGATCGTGGTGTACATATGATATCCATGGTCAACAACTTTTGTTCTTCCTATCCTCATGTATTTACTTTTTTCTGGGTGAAAGTTCAGCATCCACTTCTCAGTCCAACCCCTGATCCCATCCAGGTCCTCCTGCAGCATGTCACAATCCTCATCTCGTTCTATTTTCCTAAAAATCTTTGTGTCATCCGCATATAGATATACCTCACTGTCGTGTTTAATTGCCTCAGGCAGGTCATTGATAAAAAGGACAAACAGCAGGGGGCTGAGGACAGAACCCTGAGGAGTGAGGGACCCCACTAGTGACCTCTCTCCAGTCAGATACTTCTCCATTTACCACAACCCTCTGTTTTCTCTTAGTTAAAAAATTCCTTATCCAATCAAGATATTTTCCATCAATGCGATAACTAGATACTTTGTTTAATAGTCTTTTGTGGGGTACTCTATCAAAAGCCTTCATGAAGTCACAATACACTATGTCCACAGCCTGACTGTCATCGATAATTTCCGTCCACCTGTCTAGTACCCTAATCAACTGTAGGACTGTTGACCTGCGGGAAATGAAACCAAACTGTTTATTACTAAACAATCCATATTTTTTCATATGGGATATCATCTCTTCCCGTAATATTGACTCCATTAATTTGCAGATTACACTAGTTAGACTGACTGGCCTGTCGTTTCCTGGTTCACTTTTACTTCTCTTCTTATAGATAGCTGTGATATATGCAATACGCCAGTCCTCGGGTATATTTCCTTCTTGAAAAGAGCTTTCAAACAAGATCCTCAGAGGCTGAAGTAGTTCCTCCATCATCTCCTTAATGACTCTTGGATGTAACCCATCTGGACCGGGAGACTTATGTCTTTTCAATTTTTGAATCACCTTTCTTATTTTGCCCTCGGTTATAGTACAACCTTCTTTCCTCACACAGCCAAACTGTGGAATGCTCTGCCCTTTTCTCTGTTTCCATACTCATACAATGTCTCATTTCAAAAAGGTGGGTTTCCGGCATCTTCGTGGTGTAGATTAATATGCTCTTTTTCTTTCCTATTTTTAATTTATTTTTACTCTTATGTTTTCGCCCCCTTGGCTTCGTTGTGGGTCGATGACCTGTGCCCGGGTGGGCTATTCCCCGTAAAAAAAAAGGACTCTTTAGTTTAAAATAAGTAATGTTACCCTGTATATAACTAATATATTTCCTTCGTCCGTCACAACAATGAGCTGACCAATCAGCGTGGCCGTGAGGTGCGGGTAATATTTACAAACTTAAGAAAGACTCCAGAGGCCTGTTGTAAAATATTTCGGCGAATTGTCTCAGTGCGGCGTTTTAAAGGTTAGGTTAACATTTATATTTAAGGTGAGTAAGTGGTAATTTAATTAGGGGATTCGAAGGAATTTGTAGATTCTTACAAGAAAGAAGGGCATACAATATTGGATATGTACTATAAGCAGATATAAGGTTTTGGTGGTTTAAAGTGCTCGGGACGATACTAGCTAATTATATTAATGATTTTTATGAAATACTAGTGTATTATTTCACTTGTCACAAAACGAACCTTGGGAGTTTGGGTAAATTTTCTCTTCTAGCCACTACGAAATGGAAGTTGAAACGGTAAATTTGCACTTCCACCTCCCACTCTGTCAGGGCCGGATTAAGCTTAATAGGGGCTTGAGGCACAGATCAACTTGGGGCCCCGTACCCTCAAGGTATACATAAATAACAGGAACAAAATATACCCAAATTTATCAATGATTTCATCAACATTAAGCTACTGCAAAATAACACATTTAATGTTCATAAGAGACAAAAAATTGAGACGTTGCTAGGACATCGTTGAACGAAATTCATGTTTTATGCGCTTCAACTTTGAGAATGTTTGGATTTGGGGGCCCCTTAGAGTCGGGGGGCCTGAAGCCATTGCCTTAAGTGCCTCATGGTTAATCCGGCACTGCGCTCTGTTAGAAAGTAAAAAATATATTTTTCTAGTGTATTTGTGTGTGTTTAGACCTAATACAACCTTCATTTCCGTCGGAAATTGGCCGTTTTTATATAGATTTTTTTTCGTGGGACGTTTTAAAAAAAAATTAATGGCTAAGCGAATAAAAAATACACCAAAACACACTAGAAAAAAAAAACCCAAACCAAACCTAACCTAACTGACTCTCACCATATGATGGAATTACCTATTTCTTACCTTATTGGGCTGGTTCTTGTTCATCGTTGGATTCTGAGATTCTTACACAACGCCACATATGTTGTTATTTGCGATATTTACATTCAGTCTTGCACTTATGACTTAACTGAGGTTAGAAGAACACTATGTGATCGAAAAAATGCTATAGTTTCTTCGTTTTTTCCCCAAAACTCTCAATCAGCTTCATATCATTGAAGTGACACCCATCCCAGACTTCCATGGTCGGAAATGAATTTGAATTTCGAAATATGAGAGACCCAAAATAAAAATCAATTTTAATTCGGCCAAAAATACCGCGAATTAAGCCACAATTCATTTTAATTGGTTGCAAAAAAAAATCTTGATTGGTCGCGTGACGTGTATCGGAACGCATGTGCGTGATGAATTATGAAGGAGACACGCAGGAGACTTTCAGTGTGAGAGGTGAGGTAGGCGATAATGGCGGAAGGTTAATGGAAGAAAATAGAGAAAATTTTGGATATACTATCTCCGTTATTATACATTTGCGATGGTAATGTAATAGATGAAAATGATCGTATAATTAGACGTCTTATTAGAATATGATAATAGATTAGTGGTAGGATTGTGGAATGTGTAAACACAAAAATACCGTTGAAACTATGTTTTTTTTTGTGGTTTTTGATGTTTTAAACGAATTTGCCCCTCATTTATGGTGAAAATCAATAGTTTTTGAGAGAAGCCCACCTTCCCATCTCAGAATCTAAAGAGATATGGTATAAATATCAGTAAAATTATCGTTTTGGTCATGCACCTATTTGGAGGTAAGTCAAAATTGGGTCAATATTTAGAAAATGACACCAGGCAACTGAATATTGAGTCATATATGGGGAGAGAGAGAAACAAAATAAATGAAAATAATTTATTCTCTAACATTTCTGTCAGAAATTTATAGTTTTCGAGTAAAAAATAAATAAAATAAAATATTTGGCCAATTGGTAATATTGCAGTAAACAGCAACCACAGAATTCCAGAAATTCACTATACCTGTACAGTACTCAATTGATAGAACTATTTTTTTTCTATGATAATTTTCTTATATTACACATCTGACCCAAATTGATAATAAGGAAGTTATTGAATTTTAACAAGAATAAAATCAGAGCACCTATTGCTCCAAAGAAATATTGTAATGGCTATTTATATTCTCGTGGAGGCTGACCGCGCGACTCTGGCTTATTACATAGTGCCTGGAGGTCCAGGGGCGAAGTGCCCAGCTAGGGCCACCAGGGGTTCGGGGGCGAAGCCCCCTGGCTAGGGGGTTAGGTAAGGTTTAGTTTGGTTATATTGTATAAGTTAGCAGGCACAGAGTACCAGGAATTCAGAACACGCAATCGATAGAACTAGTATTTCTACTATTTTTTTTGTTAATAACAGAATTTCTGTTGCATAATGTGTTTTTCTGATGTTTTCTTGTTGCGATTTGTACAATTTTGGAGTTCGCTTCTTCCACAAATCACTGGTTTTGGCTTTCCCCTACCCAGAATCTCGAATTCCTATGCTTTCCCCCATTATTGTTAGAGGGAAGGGGCGGGGGCTAAATCCAAAACGAGTGATTTCTGATAAAAACGAATGTCAGATTTGAACCAATCGCATCAAAAATCTTCAGATTTTTATTTATTTTTCATCAGATTCTTTGGTTGCTATAATCTGCAACTTTACCTGCCAATCGGCGTGAGTGTTGATGTGACCTTATAGTCATGTGCGCCAATCAGCGTGAGTGCTGATGTGATTTAACACTCGTGCGCTAATCAGCATTCACGGCCAGTTGGAAGATGGCGTCTGTGTGAGATGGATGTACATTGGTTGGCTGCTGCATTATACAGCGTATTTTGGACAATGAAGCGGCAGCTGTTGTCATTTTTAGGGCTCATGGTGTTCTTGTCTCATCTGTAAAGTGTCCAAGATGTAATTCAGACTGTCAATAAAGTGTAGATCGCCATGCATAGTACTGTGACGGCCACTTCCTCGTTCAAGTCGCACCACTTTATCCTTTTATATCTCTTACTTAGGGTAAGTTTCTTATGCACTAGGGTTGGATTAGTTAGGTTAGGTTAGGGTTTTTTTTTTTTTTAGGCTTTTACATTGTTTCACCTTCCACCTTTTTTTTCCAATATCTTAACTAAGTGCTCATTTCCGACAACAATGAAGGTCATATTTATATTTCACACAATGATTTACACTATAGAAACCTATTTTTGATATTCAGTTGCCTGGTGTCATTTACTAAATATTGACCCAGAATCGTTCAAAACACATCAAAGCCCATTAGAAAAACATCATTTCAACCTAAACTAACCTACCCTAAACTTAAAATCCTAAAATTCACTACATGACCAAAAAAATAATAATAACTACCTTAAAAATCAAAACTGGCTACCGGGTAGATATTTAGTAGTTTCCACCACCTAATTGACTTTTGAAAATGGGTTTTTATAGTGTAAATCGTCGTGATAAATGAGCAGTAGTTGAGATATTGAAAAAAAAGTGCAAGGTCAAACAGTGTAAAAACCTAAAAAAAAATAAAAAAAACCTAACTTAACCTAGCTTAACCTAAGCTAACCAACCAAACCTAACCCCTGTGTGTAAGAAACTTACCTCAAGTAAGAGATACAGGAGGATCGAGTGATGCGACTTAAATGAGGAAGTGGTGTCTTCGTCAGTGTCTGTCTCTTACCACAGTACCATGCAGGGTGATCTTCACGGTACTGACACTGAATTATATCTCAGACATTTTACAGATGAAACAAGAACACCATGAGCCCTAAAAATGGCAAATGCTGCCTCATTGTCCAAAATGCGCTGTATAATGTGCCAGCCAGGCAATGTGCATCCTTCTCACACAGACGCCATCTTCCAACTGGCCGTGAACGCTGATTAGCGCATAAATATTACGTCACATCGGCACTCACGCTGATTAACATGCACGACTATGACATCACATTAACACTCTCGCTGATTGGCCAAATATTTTAAAATAAAAGTCCAATTTCAGGTAACTCCAAAAATATAAAATTCCGAGGGAAATGTTATAGAATAAATAATTTATAATTTTTTTCTCAATCTCCCCATATATGACTCAATACAGCTACTCCCTGACTTACGACCTACTCGACTTACGACCACCCAGACATACGATCGCCTCAGTAGAACCAAAATTTTATCAAATTACATATTTTCGAGTCCCAACGTTTGTAATTCACTTTAAAATGGCTGGCAAGCTTAAAAGTGAGAGTTTTGTGGTGCTGAGAAGAAAAAGAGACACCCATTTTAGATTTTCTATATTATTTAAGCATTTTTGACTTACGACCATTTCGACTTACAACCTGGATTTGGGTCCCTAACCCCTTCGTAATTCGGGGAGCAGCTTCAATTAGGTGGTGGCAACTACTAAACATTAACTGGCTACTATCCTAAATTGGCTGTAAAAGGTGTTCAAAACACATCAAAACCATCAGAAAAACAGTTTTTGAATCTGGTAAATTTTGCAGTTTCAGTCCCAACTACTGTTCGACCATAAATTTTTGTTTTTCCCATGGCTTTGGTCTGATTCATACGAATTTGACCTTCATTTCATTTGCAAATTAGTGGTTACTGAGTTATCAACCCCCTCCCCACCCCCCCCATCCCCTCCAAACAATCTTGGGGGATCCGTGGTAAATTAGGGATTTTGGGTGGGGGAGAGCAAAACCAGAAGCTAATAATCAGCTAACCCAACCCAACCTAATCTAATCTAATCTAATCTAAACTTAACTAACCTAATGTAACCAAACCTAACATGAACCTGGTAAATTTGCAGTTTGAGTCCCAACTACTGTTCGGCCATAATTTTTTGTTTTTCCCATGGTATTTGGTGTGACTCATACGAATTTGACCTTCATTTCTGTCGCAAATGAGTGGTTATGAGTCCACGGCCTTGCATGTGGTACACAGGATGCAGAATCTACCGAACATTGCCCGTTAAAGAGAGAGAGTGAAGCAGCATTGCGGCGAAGAGAAAGGGAAGAGAGATTATCAACTAAAGGAGGAGAGTTAATAAGACGAAATTCCTTTGATTCCACCCCATCTAACAGTTGGACAGAAGAGGAGCCACCCCAGGTATGAGAGCAGTACTCCAAGTTAGGACGAATGAATTCCTTAGAAACTTGAAGCAACTGCTCAGGAGTGAAGTAGCTACGGCATCTGTACAGCATTCCCAGCTTTCTGGAGGCCACTTTAGCAATGTTGTGGATGTGTGGCTTCCATGACAAATAAGAAGAAATGGTGAGGCCTAGCATAATATCTATTTTAGAATTTGGCAGAATGGTTGCGTCCTGAAATGAGGTTGGTGGGAGATAATCTAATTTGGAAAGTGTAATTGGTAAATATTGTGTTTTATTAGAATTGAATTTAACCAAGTTTCTACCTCCCCATTCGGAGATGCTGCACACATCCGCAGTGATAGATGAAATTATATCAGCTCTAGAAACAGATCTAGTTTGAGAATTAGGGGAAGGGAAAAATGAGAAGAAGAATGAAGAGTAGAATCATCAGCGTAAGAATGGATTTAATTAGTTGCAGTGTGAAGTAAATCATTGATGAAAAGAAAGATAGTAGGTGAAAGAACAGTATCCTGTGTGACACCACTATTGGTAGAGAAAGAGCAAAAGATAAAACCCCTGACAACAACTGCCATGGATTGGTTTTCAAGGAAGCTAGAAATTAGAGAATAAGGTGGGGGAGAGAAACCCTAAGAGGGAAGTTTAGAAAGCAAAGACTTGTGCCATAACCTGTCAAATGCTTTGGAGATGTCGAGGGCCACGACAAAAGTTTCCCCATAATCCTTAAGACCCTATGACCAAAGATGGGTGCAGTAGGCGAGCAGGTCACTTGTAAATCTTGCCTGGTGAAAGCCATACTGGTGAACCGACAAAAGAGAAATGCATTCAAGGTGACAGAGAAAATGAGAGTTTAAGATAGTTTCGAAAATCTTAGAGAGGGATGAAGTTAGGGTAATGGGGTGATTGTTATAGTGCGTTTTTTCCTAGCTCAGAAGAGAAGCCCCGCCTCTTCCTCAAGAGTTACAGTTGATTGAATGTTGCAAATCTGTCTGATTTCATCCTGAAGTAATGATATATTTCTAAATGAGTTTATTCATAATCGTTGGGATGACCGTTTCTGACGAGAAAGATATTTAGCTAAATTATATAAAGATACATACATTCATTACGTGTATTTCAAACATGAGCATGTAGGAAGTTTAGCAGAAATCTTATACAGTATAGTCTCGATTTACGCGTTTTGTCATTTACGCGGTGCCTTGCCAGAATGAAAATGCCTCAATTACTCGGTAAATTTGGTCATTTACGCGGAGAGCGGCTGGAGGTCCAGACGCTCCACGCCATTTTTCATTCAAGCGGTCCATTCTCGACCATACGCGGGAAGCGGAGCAGTGGGGGGTGCGCATTAGGTCGCTGTTGCGTTATCGCTGACGTCTTATGACGTATCGGACTGTGATTGGGCCACGCATCCTTACCACCCACGCATTCCCTCTGCCACTAGCTGTGATTGGTCTAATGTTATATGACGTGGCCTGGGACGGGAAGGAGCGCCTGACCCAGCCGCGTCAGTCTCATTGTTCTTCTGTCGCCGTGAATCGGCTGGATTGTCCAATTAACCAGGCCGTTCACATATATTTATTATTTGGGTTTAAGTAACGAAACCCAAACTGTAGTTCCTTGTTTTATTATAAAAGGATTGTATCTATAATTCCTGAGTGTAGATCGACCGTAAGTTCCACTGTATATGAGTGAATGAGAAAGGGACGGCTTTTATGTCATATAAACATTAGATCACGTCCTTACGATATAAGTTGCTGTGAGTGACTGATGAGTAGTGACCCATCGAGGGAGAACGGTATCGGTACGTCGTTCCCCCTCGAGGGAAGATGGAGCCATCCACTGCGGTTCTCAAATAACGTCTTCCTCTAGTCAAGGATATCAAACTACTGCTTGCTTCAGGTGGCCAGAGAGCCGGCTACTTATGCCTTTACTCAGCATAGTATGACACAGCTTCCCGTGGGCACACCTTATCACGTGCATTGAACATATCACCTCATAGTCAGTGGAAAGTTACAGGGTGGTGAATCTGAATATAATATCAGATGTATTGATCCATTTATATAATATGTTCTGTTGATGAGACAGGGGCCCATTACATCCACTGGACCCCTACCACCACAGAAAAACCTTGCATTACCTGGACCCAGCCACCCCAAGCCCAAGAAGATACGACGTGCCCTAAGTAAGTACAAGATCGTGCAAGATTTAGAAAAGGAACGAGACAAGTTGATTTGGCGAGCTAGCATGGCGTGAACGAATCTACGATCCGGACGATCAAGAAGGATGCCGCCAAGATTAAAGAACACATGAGCATCACAAAGTCTGCAGGTGCTTCAATGGTGAAGTACTGTCAGAATAAGGTGCTGCTCAAGACTGAGAACTTGCTGGTGAGCTACTTAATTTGTCAGGCAAGACGTAACATGGCGGTCGACACGCAGGACTATGCACGTGAACTGTACGCATCAGTGGTGCGCAAGATGGGAATTGCAGAGCCCAAGCCCTTCACTGCTTCCTCTGGGTGGCTGCAAGGGTTTAAGAAAAGGAAAAAGATCACCAACATTAACATTGTTGGTGAAGGAGCGAGTGCTGACCGTGCTGCCGCCATGGATTTTCCTCCATTCTTACGAGAAGTTATGGAGGTCGGACAGTACACTGACGACCAGGTGTTCAACATGGATGAATCCGGTCTGTTTTGGAAAAAATTTACCTTCCAAGACCTTCGTTGTCCATTCTGCCAGCAAGTGTCGGAGCCGGAAATTGCAGAAGAAGCGCATCACCGTCCTGTTTACCACCAATGCCTCCTGTACCTGTAAGCTAAAGTTGTTGGTGATCCACACAGCCCGCAAGCCACACGCCTACAAGAACATGGACATGACCAAGCTAAATGTCCACTGGCTAACCTCACGTAAGGCGTGGATGTTCACTGGTCTGTCCCTCTCCTGGTTTGACGACTGTTTCGTTCCTGACGTCAAGAAATTCTGCGCGCAAAATAATGTGCCATTCAACATTTTGTTGCTGCTTGACAACACACCAGGACACTTGCCCCTACTGTTGGATCGTCACCCCAATGTAAAAGTGGTCTTCCTTCATCCCAACACTATGTACGTTGTTAATTCAGCCCATGGACCAGGAGTTGATATGCAACGTTAAGGCTGCATTCTCTGCAAAGAAGTTTAAGCTCCTGAATGACTGTACCAACACCAAGAATGAGTTGCGTAACCTTCTGAGTGGCACAGATAGCGAGAGCGACGACAACGAGGATGCAGAACAAGAGTTGGCGGAGCATGAGTTGCGAGTTAAGTAGTTTTGGAAAATGTTTAAACTCAAGAAAGCTGTTGATTTCTTGGTGGAGGCATGGGGGAACTGTCTGTGGCAACGATTTGTCATGCGTGGCGGTATCCCAGGTACGAGGCAGAGTCAACCTGTGGCTGGTGAGGTTCAGTCTGTTGCAGTGGCAGTGGACCTTGCAAGAGAAGCTGCACAGAGTGTTACAGCTGCAGGCTTCTCCGAGACCACCAACGACGACATCATGGAGGTAATCGGGGGTCCTTAGGTGACTGCCGACTTGATGTTGGAAGACGATGACGTCAGTGAAGATGCAGGTGGTGCGGCAGCCCGAGAAGAACATAAGTTAACACATGGTAATGTAAAGGATGCCATCGAGTTTGCTGAGAAACTCAAGCTCGTCCTTTCCAACGATCCTGACGATCACTGCTATGAAGTCTTCAGTAACCATCTGTTGCAAACTATGAAGCCGTACATCAGGATGTATCATGACCACATCAACACTAGCCGTCAGCGTAACATCACTGACTTCTTCGCCCGCAACCCACCACAGCCAGCCCAAGCCAGTGATAGTGACAGAGATGACTTTGAGGGGTTTGTCAGGGAGGCCCTGACAACTATGGTGAATAGTGATGGTGATTCACCTGAGGGCCAGTAATCTGCCCTCTGCCTCAGAACCAGCCCCCATTCTCGTATGCCGACCCATCTCTTCTACTAACGTAAGTAAAACCTTGATTTTTCTATTACCTGGTACAGTATATTATTCTCTTATTGATATTTCTCTTCTGTATTATGTGTGTGTGCATACTATCATGAAATTAAGATGTTATTTTTACTACAACGTACGTATTGTGTCGAAAAAAGTGGAGTTTGGGGGTCGGCCCAGTCTCTATTTCAATTAATCCCATATGTTCTGTTATTTCATTTACGCGTTTCTCGTTTTACGCTGGCCTCCACGGGTTCAATTGACTGCGTAAATGACGACCCCACTGTAATCTTGAATTACACCAAGTGAACTAAAATTTTATGGGTGAAATGGCGGCAAGGGGTGACTTCTCTTCCATCCCAATGCCTTCTCTTCTCCCGTCTCCTCCACCCCCATTCTAAATCCCATCATCAACGAGGAGCCTTCTACATGCACACCTCAAAGTAAGTGTAATTTACTGGATTTATTTTTAGTCTGTATGTAATTTTTGGTGAGCTGGAACCAATTACCCAAAGTCCCATTGAAACAATGGTTTCGGTTAAAAAAAAATTTTGGTTAACGAACGACCTTCTGGAACGAATTGTGTTCGTTAACCGAGGGACCACTGTATTAAAATTATTGGTCATTCTAAAATTTAGCCATCCAAGCTCTGTCTACATAAAGTTTTTCAACTATTATTTTTGGCTCGATATATGTAACTTTATTCATTTATTGAAACTCATTTACATGCACACACTGTCCTAAGGGCAAAGCTGAACTGTACATGTAATCAAAATAATGTACAAAATGATTACTAAAATTTTTGTCTATTGCAAACTATGGCATGTTTATATTGAAGTTAATCACTATCGTATAAGAATTCCAGCAATGTAAATTATTTTCTCCCAGGTCACTTCTATTAAATTTTATAAGCAAAAAACAAAAACTCAATCTAAAGGACATAAATAAACAATTAAATACAGTTGTACCCCACTTAACGCGGTCAATTGAACCCAGGGGGTCCCGTGTTAAGTGAAATCCGCGTTAAGTGAACAACAGAACATATGGGATTAATTCCAATAGAAACCAGCCCGACCCCCAAACTCCACTTTTTGACGACACATAACTATGTTGTAGTAAAAATTTTATCTTAACTTTATGATGGTATGAAAAAACAAGTACAGGTAGTTCTGCTATAACGCGATAATTGTGTTCTTGTAAAATATCGTGTTATAGAAAATCGCGTAATAGAAATAACAGGGCTTATGGAGAAAATAGGGTTAGGTGCAGATTACTCGAAATCGAAAAAATTTAGTAGTTAGCCTAACACAAAGGATAGCACAGTCTAAATAAATGTTACATTCATATCTAATAATGAAATCATACAGTAAATGTAACACTTTACTTGATGGGGGAGAAGGGTGATTTTGAGGTTGATAAAATCGAGCTTCTCTTCAAGTGTTATATCCTTTCTTTTACGATCATCACCGGGAATTCTATCACCAGAACGCTTCTTGTTGATATTCTTCTTTACTATATTCACAGTTAATACAGAAATAGTAAGCAAAAATTGCGTTATAGCAAACAAGCGTTCGCGTTATACAAATATCGTTCCTAATTCATAAATCGCGTTAGAGCAAATTCGCGTTATCAAAACACGCGTTATAGCAGAACTCACTGTAATATAGAAGAGGTTGGGTTAGGAAAAATAAAGGTTAACATAGGAAAAATGAAGGTTACGTTAGAGAAACTAAAAGTTAGGTGGAACACTTACGGTAGTAGAAGAGATGGGTCGGCATACGGGGATGGAGGCTGGTTCCGAGGCAGAGGGCAGATTACTGGCCCTCAGGTGAATCACCATTACTAGGTGAATCACCATCACTGTCACTTACAGTTGTCAGGGCTTCCCTGACAAATCCCTCAAAGTCAACATCACTGTCACTGGCTTGGGCTGGCTGTGGTGGGTTGTGGGCGAAGAACTCGGTTATGCTTTTTTGACGGCTGGTGTTTATGTTGTCATGATACACCGTGATGTACGGCTCCATAGCCTGCACCAGCCGGGTATGGAAGACTTCATAGCGGTCATCGTCATTGTCGCGGGAAAGGACGGACTTAATTTTCTCTGCAAACTCTATGGCACACTTAATATCACTATGACTTAAACTAGGTTCTTCGGAGAATGACGCACCTTCTTCCTCCTCTTCACTGGCGTGTTCTTCTTCCAACATCTCGTCGGCAGTCACTTCAGGATCTCTGATCACCTCCAGGATGTCTTCGTTGGTGGTCTCGGAGAAGCCTTCAGCTGTAATATTGAGCGCAGCTTCTCTGGCAAGGTCCACTGCTACTGCAACAGTCTGAACCTCACCAGTCACAGGTTCACTCCTCCTCTCACCTGGTATGCCATGCAACACATGTCTCCATGCGTGACGAATCGTAGCAATAGTCAGCAGATCCCATGCCTCCACCAAGAAGTCTACAGCTTGTTTAACGTTAAACTTCTTCCAAAATTGTTTGACGAGAAGTTCTTGAGTCACCACCTCTTGTTCCTTGTCCTCGTCGCTTTTGCTCTCGCTGTCGGTGTCACCCAGCTTACGCAACTCATCCTTGGTGTTGGTAGAGTCGTTCAGGAGCTTGAACTTCTTTGCAGAGTACGCAGCTTTCACATTGCAGATCAACTCCTGGTCCATGTCGTCGGAGGCTTCTTTAGTGTTGGATGATGGATGACGTAGTGTTGGGAGGAAGGAAGACCACTTTTACGTTGGGGTGACGATCCATAAGTAGGGGCGAGTGTCCAGGTGCGTTGTCAAGGAGCAACAAAATATTGAATGAAACATTCTGTTGCTCGCAGAATTTCTTCACGTCGGGAACAAAACAGTTGTCAAACCAGAAGAGGGACAGAGAAGAGGACATCCACGCCTTACGTGCGGTTAGCCAGTGGACATTAAGCTTGTTCATGTCCATATTCTTGTAGGCGTGCGGCTTGCGGGCTGTGTGAATCACCGATAACTTTGGTTTACAGGTACCGGAGGCATTGGTGGTAAACAGGACGGTGATGCGTTCCTTCTGCAACTTCCGACCCCTTACCTTGCTGGCAGACTGGACAACGAAGGTCTTGGAAGGTAACTTTTTCCAGAAAAGACCAGATTCGTCCATGTTAAACACCTGGTCGTCAGTGTACTGTCCTTCCTCCATAATCTCACGTAAGAACGGAGGAAAATCTCTAGCCGCCACACGGTCAGCACTCGCTTCCTCACCACCAATGTTGATGTTGGTGATCTTGTTCCTCTTCTTAAACCTATGCAGCCAACCAGAGGAAGCATTGAAGGGTTTGGGCTCTGCAATTCCCAGATTACGTGACACTGCTGCGTATAGCTCACGTGCGTACTCCTGCACTGAGCGCGTGTCCACCGCCATGTTGCGTCGCGCCTGACGAATCAAATAACTCACCAGCAAATTTTCCACTTTTGCCAGCACCCTGTTCTGGCAATACCTGATAGATGAAGCACCTGCAGACTTTGTGATTTTCATGTGCTCTTTGATCTTGGCTGCATCCTTCTTGATCGTGCGAATCGTAGATTCGTTGACGCCATGCTGGCGCGCGAGATCAACTTGCCGTGTTCCTTTCTCCAAATCTTGAACAATTTGGTACTTCACCTCGTAGCTTAAGGAACGTCGTGTCTTCTTTGGCTTAGTGCCGCTGGGTCCAGGTAAGGAAAGGTCTCTCTCTGGTGGCGGTGGTGGTCCGGCGGAAGCCATTTTACGGAACAATGGATGCGCGTTTACACGGTGTGGCCTTGAGGGATGAAACTGCCTCGGCTAGGTCAAGCATCGTCTTTCCTCCCTCCCTCCCTCCCTCCCCGGGGTGGTCACGTCATAATACTTTAAGCCAATTACAGCTAGCAGCTGAGGGGGGTAGGGATGCATGGCCAATCACAGTCCGATACGTCATATGACGTCAGTGATAACGCAACAAAGACACACACTGCGCAACCTTACAGCGCCGCTTGCCCAAGCGGAGGGAGGAGGAGGGAGAGGCAGGCAGGCAGGCGGGCGGGTGGCGCAAATCTAAAAATAGCGTCTCGAGCCGGACACTCACCGCGTATATGATGAAAAAATCCGTGTTAAGTGAAAGTTCAGCTCTGGCGAGGCATCGCGTATATGATAAAACGCGCTAAGTGAAACCGCGTTAGGCGGGGTAATACTGTACTTCACACCACAGGTGCCAACTGTCAAACATGTCACTGTCACCCCTCCCTCCCTCCCTACTCCCTACCTTCCCAACAAAGGTTTGGTGTTTTCAGTAGGCTTTTAAGTTTTTATCTTATATAATATCTCAGACTAAAGTTAGGAGAATATAATTTGCATTCCTGAAATCCTTGCAAGACAGCGAATAATTTGAATATAAATGTCATATATTTTGCACAAAAGATAAAATTTTTGCTCTCTTTAATAAAATTCTTAAATTAGATCTAAAATTTGTATGTCTAATGCAAATTATAGCTTGTTTATATTCAAATTAATCACTATCTTATAAGAATTCCAGCAATGTAAATTATATTCTGGCTGGTCATTTCTATGCAATTTTATAAGCAAAAAACAAAAACTCAACTGAACAACATGAATAAATAAATTAAATACTTCACCAGACCTTCGCCCTAAGGCCCAAATGCAAGATCAGCCTTGGTGTACACCATGCCATGGTATCCCGGCGGTGGTAATACAATGGAGTGAAAATTTTGTGATTATTCAAGATGGGCCATGGTGGTACCCGACTGTCGTTTGTTGTTACTACGTCATCGTAGTGTAGTCATGTGTACCAACTGGCGGAAGACTTGGGGGTTGGTATGCTTGCACCCTGAAAACGCTGTCAGTGGCACGATACGTTTGCTCTTGCTACACGATTTACGAGCATAAAAAACTTGAATCCCAAGCTAAGGTGCACCTCATTTTCCTATTTTCTTGGATTATAAGCCAATTCTGGGAATAAAATACGATCATTTACAGTAAATATAGGTAAATAAAGCCTTTCTCGGAATAAAATACGATTATTTACAGTGAATATAAGTAAATAAAGCCTGTGACAACCATAAAAATGTAGGAATTGAGTGTAATATCTGTTCCTTTCTTCTTTATCCTTATTAAATCTAACAATAAAGTTAAAAGTTTTTCATGAACTTGGGGTTGGGTGAGTGTAATAAAGAGACCTATGGCCTGTTCTGTGGATGAAGTCAGTAGAATTTACCAAAGTACAGTATTAGGTATTATAATTTTGTTATGACAGTGATGAACTCACTGTACAGTGGTCCCTCGGTTAACGAACGCCTCGAACGAAATTTCGGTTAACGAACTGCCTCCCATAAGATTCTTAAATTCGGTTAACGAACAAAAATTCGGTTAACGAATTTTTTACGAACGGACCTCAACATGTTTTCGCTTGCACTGGCCGGTCAACCAGCTTTAGTATTTGTCCGCCAACACATTAATCGGTTCTAGGGCTTAAATTCCTTACTATTTTAGTAAATACAGTGACCCCTCGTTTAACGAACACCTCGGTTAACGTAATTTCGATTAACGAACTGCCTTCCATAAGGATCTTCAATTCGGTTAACGAAAAAAAATTCGCTTAACGAACTTCTTACGAACCGACCTCAACATGTTTTCGCTTGCACTGACCGGGCAACCAGCTTTAGTATCAGTCCGCCAATACATTAATCGGTTCTAGGGCTTAAATTCCTTACTATTTTTGTAAATATCAAGAAGTTTATACTATTCAATAATTTTAAAAGTTTAATATTCAATTTTTTAGTCATTTTAACAATTATTGAACAAATTGAAGGTAAAGTGACTAGTTTAATGCGCGGCATCCAGCCTCTTAACACAGCAAACAGGCGTCAGTCTCTCTCTGTTTTCACTGGAGGTAACATCTTGCTTGAGACTCTCTTCAACTAAATGCTTTTTTTCTGTGTTTCCAAGCAAATTATTGGTCATTTTGAAATATATTTTATATATTGACAATATATAATGCAGTGCAGCATTGATTTAAAGAAAATAATCTTGAATTAAACCAGAGAGCTAAAATTTTATGGGTGAAATGGCACCATGGGGTGACTTCTCTTCCACCCCAATGCCTTCTCTTCTTCCTTCTCCTCCACCCCCATTCTAAATCCCATCATCATCATCATCATCCAGGAGCCTTCTACATACACACCTCAAAGTAAGTGAACTTTTCTACCATTTTTGTTGAATTTAGGAAATTTTCGGTGAGCTGGAACCAATTACCCAAAAACCCATTGAAACAATGGTTTCGGTTAACGAACGTTTCGGTTAACGAACGACCTTCTGGAACGGATTGAGTTCGTTAACCGAGGGGCCACTGTATCAAGAAGTTTATACTATTCAATAATTTTAAAAGTTTAATATTCAATTTTTTAGTCATTTTAACAATTATTGAACATAATTGAAGGTAAAGTAACTAGTTTAATGCAAGGCATCCAGCCTCTTAACACAGCAAACAGGAGTTAGTCTCTCTCTGTTTTCACTGGAGGTAACATCTTGCTTGAGACTCTCTTCAACTAAACGCTTTTTTTCTGTGTTTCCAAGCAAATTATTGGTAATTTTGAAATATATTTTACATATTGACAATATATAATGCAGTGCAGTGTTGATTTAAAGAAAATAATCTTGAAATACACCAAGAGAACTAAAATTTTATGGGTGAAATGGTGCCATGGGGTGACTTCTCTTCCACCCCAATGCCTTCTCTTCTTCCTTCTCCTCCACCCCCATTCTAATTCCCATCATCATCATCCAGGAGCCTTCTACATACACACCTCAAAGTAAGTGAACTTTTCTACCATTTTCGGTGAGCTGGAACCAATTACCCAAAAACCCATTGAAACAATGGTTTCGGTTAACGAATTTTTCGGTTAACGAACAACCTGCTGGAACTGATTGTGTTCGTTAACCGAGGGACCACTGTACAGATGAATTGGGATAAAATCTTGAAACAATATCACCATAACTGTTAGTTTTCTATTAAACAGGAAATTATCTGTATACAGGTACCAAAATTTTTCCTTTCATATTATACAAGGCCAGTTATCTACAAGATGTGAAAACTTGAGATAATATTTCCTCCTTTTCTCCACCTGATTACAGTGGGGTATGCTATAACGAACGGATCCTACTACGAATATTCCTATAACAAACGGTTTTACCTATAAAATTGAGAATGCTATAACGAACGAAACTCCTACAACGAACATTATTTAAAAAAATTTATTATTTTTTTTTTACTAATACAGTGACCCCTCCGTTAACGAACTCAATCCGTTCCAGAAGGTCGTTCGTTAACCGAAACCATTGTTTCAATGGGTTTTTGGGTAATTGGTTCCAGCTCACCGAAAATTTCCTAAATTCAACAAAAATGGTAGAAAAGTTCACTTACTTTGAGGTGTGTATGTAGAAGTCTTCTGGATGATGATGATGATGGGATTTAGAATGGGGGTGGAGGAGAAGGAAGAAGAGAAGGCATTGGGGTGGAAGAGAAGTCACCCCATGGCGCCATTTCACCCATAAAATTTTAGCTCTCTTGGTGTAATTCAAGATTATTTCTTTAAATCAACACTGCACTGCATTATATATTGTCAATATGTAAAATATATTTCAAAATGACCAATAATTTGCTTGGAAACACAGAAAAAAGTTTAGTTGAAGAGAGTCTCAAGCAAGATGTTACCTCCAGTGAAAACAGAGAGAGACTTAACTCCTGTTTGCTGTGTTAAGAGGCTGGATGCGAGCATTAAACTAGTCACTTTACCTTCAATTATGTTCAATAATTGTTAAAATGGCTAAAAATTGAATATTAAACTTTTAAAATTATTGAATAGTATAAACTTCTTGATATTTACTAAAATAGTAAGGAATTTAAGCCCTAGAACCGATTAATGTATTGACGGACTGATACTAAAGCTGGTTGCCCGGTCAGTGCAAGCGAAAACATGTTGAGGTCGGTTCGTAAGAACTTCATTAACCGAATTGAAGATCCTTATGGAAGGCAGTTCGTTAATCGAAATTACGTTAACCAAGGTGTTCGTTAAACGAGGGGTCACTGTATATTGTTTTTTTATTACAAGTATTAATGATATTCTTTATTTCAGGGGCTTAGATGCATATTTATGCACTTTTTTAAAAATTTTCCAATTTTATATATTTTTCAGTGTTAAGTGGTTGTATTTGGGGGCCTGGAACGGATTAATCCTATAACGAACGAATGCTATAACGAACAAGGTTCTAGAACCAATTAGATTCGTTATAGCATACCCCACCCCACTGTATAGTAATTCAATAAATACCCTTTCAAAAAAACAAGACATGAACACTTTCCCAATGTCAGGAGTAAAAATGTATACAATATGTTAAGACATGGACTAAACCAGAAGTCGGAGAAAAGTCTCTGCTGTTTAAAAAGTCTTTTAGTTGGAAAAATATTACATGTAAATCCTGTATATGGATCCTCACCAGAGAGCCTTCATATAGTTAGTGTGCAGATATTTGTTTACAAGGCATATACTCAACTATTATGGAAATGAAGACATGTTAGGTTAGATTAGGTTCATCTTGCGAGCAAATGTCATGGAACCCATATACTACAGTAGGTACAGTCATGAAATTCTAACATCTAATCAGAGACTAATAATGTTAAACATAGAACAAGATGATGATTAAATGGTTTAAAAATATCCTCAATACAGTCTGCAATGTTAATTGCAAATCATTCCTGCATTTTTTAATGTTTAATATAAACTGTAATAAGGATAAGAATACACTGATAATGCTTATTTCAGAATACTATAGCCTTTATTAAAAGCAGGATATGTTATAATATATGGATGATCAAGAGTAAAGTATTTTAAAAGAAAAATCATCACAAATTTCACAAATAAATTAATACGTAATATCCACGTATGTATGCAGAGTGTAAAATAAAAAATTTAATAATAATTAAGGCATACAGTACGTTATGATTTATCCAAGGTATATGTTCAGAAAATTCCAGAAACTGCATTTTTTTTGGTCTATGAGTAATTTGGGGATTTTACGGAAAGTCTCCAAATTTTTCTGTTCCGAGGTTAGGTTAGAAAGCAAATTCCAAAATCTTCCCTGGAACCAGAAAAATTCCCCATCAATCAAATGATACCAAGATTTATTTCTTCAGTATTGGTGAAAGGTGAATAGTCAGCTGTGTCTCTACCTGTAAGTGAAAATAAAGTCATTAATATTGTGTTAGTTAAATTTGTAAATTCTGAAACATCTATATTTATGAGGGTTAATATTTATAAGTTTCCAACATCTAAATATTGAGGGTAATTTTGTCTGTTAAAAAAAAATATAAATAAAAAATTCCAAAGGAAACTCAGATTTGCTTAGTTTGATATGCAACACACACTAAAAAAATTATTGTTTTTTTAATGTTTTGTACTGTAGTGTATATTGTTATGGTGATTCCAAAACTTTGATCCCTTTTTTTTTTGGAGAAATTCATAGAACAAAAATTATAACCCCTTTAAAATATTTTATAGATCTATATAAAAATGTTAACCTAACCTTCCTAACTTAACCTAACTGGAAACTGACTTAACTATCATAAAATAAAGTATGCTGTCTTTCATATTTTAAAGGTTGGATTATGGACAAATTCACTTAGGTTAATTTCTGGTTACAGTTAATTAGTCAAGTCTGACATATTTCTGTTGTCATCATTAGAATGTACGTATATCACATTTATTGAAGATTCATAATTTCATTATCTCTGATTATCCAAGAATTGTAATATAAAAACAATTAAAGGTAAAGGGAGTCATACCTGTGATTACTTTCTACAATTATTACATCTAGCTATAATTGAGTGGAGCATCAAGGAGTTTAAAGATGAAAATGTATTACTGTACAGTCTCTCCTCGACTTACGACGGTGTTCCGTCCCGACGACCAGGTCGTAATACCTGAAATATTGTTATTAAATATTATCATCAATGACTTCTTTTGGTAATAAACAATACAATTTGGTGCTAATTTTTTCCTCTTACATAAAGTAGCTTTACTGTATAGGGTGAAACATCTATCATGAAGTGATTGTCATTTGAACTTTACGGAGTCTGAATTTGTAAAAAAACAAGACTAATGTTTTTGATCTACTCATAATCAATTTGGTAAAAAATGAATGTTTAGGTCATCCACCTACTTGGCATTTGAAAAAACATAATTTCAATGTCACCAAACCTAACCTAACCCAACTTAACTAATCTAACATAACCTAACTTAACTGGTAAAAATCGGTCAACTTAAAATCATTAAATTCGCTGGATGGCCAAAAAGATAATAATATCATCAATTCTATTTACTTTAGAAGGACTTATTAATTTTTTTTGAAATCATGGACATACTGTCAATGGCAAAGTTAATTAATATCACCACTCCAACTGTTGGCCCAAACAAGTCGTAAAGTAGTTCTTTCTTGTAATACATTGAGTCACTAAGGGAATAAAAAAATAAAACATGAATTTAGATCACTGAATTTATCTTATTAGTAGCAATTTGTGGTTAAACTGATACACAAATGAAACATGCCTGGGAAGTACCTAGCACTAGTTACCTGGCATATTTGGACTTATTAAAATATGAAATCTAGGCTAATAAGTAATTATACTAAGGAAATAATTATTTTGGTAGTGCTGGACTGTTATTAATTGCCCTCATTACGAAAATTGGGTCGATATTAATTCTGACAAAGGACGCCATTCACCATCCCAGAGGAAGCTGTTCTCACCACTCTTCAAATAGACCATTTACGACTTTTTTTTAGTTTAATTTGATTTCAGTACATTTCTACACATAAATTAGTTGGTTAGGCGAATTTGGAGGATATAAACGGCGATGAGACAAGTAGAGGCTGGCGGCATTTTTCGTACACAAACACGGACTGCTTTTAAAAACAACAATACAATTCTGCATGTGCTGTTCTATATGGAGTATATCGTATAATAAATATTATTCCTTTGCAGATTTATGCATTTAATGTCCATCCAAATCAATTTTCTTTCTTTTGGTTTCAAAAATAGTTCCCTCGTAGTGATCATCGGACCACGAAATTTCCCCATGTTCCGATAACAAATCGTACATATTTTTCTTTTTTTTAGCCAAAAACGCTTCTTGCATAACAACCATGGGAGTACTACAGCATGGTATACACCACGGCTAATCTTGCATATGGTCCTAACTATCACAGTAAACCTCACCTCCCGCTCCCCCCTCTTCCCAAGCTTGCGCCCTCCCTCCCTCCCCCCCCCCCACCCCACCCCACCTTCTCAACAAAGGTTTGGTGTTTTCAATAGGCTTTTAAGTTTGTATCTTATATAATATCTCAGACTAAAATTAGGAGAATATAATTTGCATTGCTGGAATCCTTGCAAGACAGCAAATAATTTGAATATAAACATCATAAATTTTGCATAAGAGATAAAATTAATCACCTGTATCACATTACAGTAGTGATTTAAGAGTTCTAGTGTGTATATATATATATATATATATATATATATATATATATATATATATATATATATATATATATATATATATATATATATATATATATATATATATATATATATATATGCAAGTAAATCACTGTAGGTGCGCGTGATCTAGGTATGCTGATAACCACATATATAGAATATATATATATATATATATATATATATATATATATATATATATATATATATATATATATATATATATATATATATATATATATATATATATATATATATATATATATATATATATATATATACCCGTGTATAGCACGAGTTCTTAAGACCAAATTTTTGGGCAAAAAGTTGGGGGTCGACCTCTATACGGGTAATAGTTTCGTTAGGTTGAAAAAAATTTACCAGTAACTACCAGTAAACAATGGAAACGATGCACCAACGCACCACCCGCTGTGAGTGTCGGTACAGTTGCCAGGGCAGATCTCTTGCGTCATCATAGCAAGCCCAAAGTAGCCAAATGCATGGTATGGTATGCACAGGAGTATGTAAAACATAAAGTATTCATTTTTAAAAGTTTATTTATAGATACATAAATTTTTGTTAATTAAATTTGAAACATCAATATGATGTGAGTCAGGTCATCTACACACAGTTGCCAGTTTCAAAATTTTCCTTTTAAAATTTTAAGTTACCGAGTATTTCTTTTCCCAAATCGTTTTACAATACTGTAGGTAAAACAGTATACTATTGTGCAAACCCCACAGAAAAAAAATTAACAAATGGAGACACCAAAAATGTAAAAAAAAAAAATGCTGTCTGACTTGCAACACTGTTGGTAGGGTCAGGTGGTTCTAACGGTACCTGCCAGGACCCGGTAATCAAATTTATAACAATATCTAACCTCAATTACTGTAGTTTATCTGATGTAGGCAATATGAAGTAAAAAATACCAGTTAAAGTGAGAAATTGGAAAAGAATAAACAAGAAAGATGTTGGGCTATTTTTGGTAGGGCTGAGGGAGAGAGTACCAGCTGTTTGGTCTTTTTTGGCGGGAGAGTCACGCAAATATCCGTACTAGTATTTGTTTGGTGTCTTCTGTATTTTTAAAAATGAATACTTGTAAATTAAAAGTACCGTAACATTGTATTATATAAAAACTTGTCATATTTCTGGAAAATAAGAATACACCGGTAAACACAATTTCAACGTACGCTAAAATTAAAAGCTGCTTAAGAAGGGCCGATGCAAACACAAAGCCTCCACGACCAGGGCTCTGCCGTATCAGCTAGACGGTACACGTGTTTTTCGAATCGTTTTCAGTTAAAAAACTTTTACATCACAAGTGAATTAGGATAGAATATTATTGTAATATAACAGTTTTTAACTGAAAACCATTCAAAAGGCGATTACGGTAACATCTTGTGAACGAAAGAAAGCGAGTCATTGTTTTTGTCACGATTTTATCCCACTTTCCACTATAATACGTACGTCATTTCAGCAAAAATATTACATTTCCATATTCTCAGAAATAAATAGTAGTTTTGCTGAAACGTGATGTATTTCAATGTAAATTAGGATAAACTACATGCAGAAAACAAAAGACTTTACCTAACCTTCCGATGTTCAAGAGATGTTACTCGTATTTTTAATAGTTTTCGGTTAAAATACTGTTATATTAGTGATATTCTATTCATACTGTGGTTGATATAATACCTTCACGGAAATGTAATATTTTTTGCTGAAATGACATACGTATTACAGTGGAAAGTGGGATAAAATTGTGATGAAAACAATGACTTTCGCTTTGTTTCGTTCAAAAGATGTTACCGTAATCACTTTTCGAATGGTTTAGTTAAAAAACTAATGTATTGTATTACAATAATATCCTAATTGACTTGAATAAATATTACGATACCATATTTCTGAATATTTTCATTAAAATCCATCAAAATCATTTTCCTTGTCATCGTCTGCAGCACCAAACAGCTTCTCCCAGTCCTCTCCTTGAACAGGGCTAGAGGGAACGTGTTTTTCGAATCGTTTTCAGTTAAAAAACTATTACATCACACGTATATTTTACCTAAACTGTGCCTGAATGAATATATTCTCGGAAATAAATAGTAGTTTTGCTGAAACGTGATGTATTTCAATGTAAAATAGGATAAAATACATGACGAAAACAAAAGACTTCACATAAGCTTCCGATGTTCTTGAGATGTTATTCGTTTTTTTAATAGTTTTCGGTTAAAATTCTGTTATATTACAATGATATTCTATTCATACTGTGCTTGATATACTACATTCACGGAAATGTAATATTTTTTCCTGAAATTACGTACGTATTAGTGGAAAGTGGGATAAAATCGTGACGAAAACAATGACTCGCTTTCTTTCGTTCAAAAGATGTTACCGTAATCGCTTTTCGAATGGTTTAGTTAAAAAACTGTTGTATTACAATAATATTCCCTCCTAATTGACTTGAATAAATACTTGAATGGAAATATACAATATTTTTGTTGAAACTACCCGCGTTTCAGTGTAAAGTGTCGTAATAATAAATGGTAAACAAGTTTATAGGACGTAGAGTTTTTCTGAAGGTTTTGTTGTTCCTTTACCCTCAAAAACTTGGGTCGACCTATAAACGAGGAATATCATAAATTAACGATTTCTTGGTCATAAAATCGGGGTCGACCTATATACGAAGGGGGGTTATAGACGAGTATATACGTATATATATATATATATATATATATATATATATATATATATATATATATATATATATATATATATATATATATATATATATATATATATATATATATATATATATATATATATATATATACCATTGCATTGTTTAGTTATTTCTTCTTTTGGCTGTTTCTTTTGTATAATACATTTATTTAATTTTCTTTTTTGCAGGCCATTATGGATGGGGAAAATCTAGTTGGTCACTTTCAAGTGTTGAAGATACCAGGAGCTGAGCACCTGGTTGGTGAAAGTTTTGATTGGCTCTACCTCACAGAGGACAGTGCCCCATTGGCTGCATTTTTAAAGTGGTTTACTGAAAATGTGTCCACAAATGATGTTCTCACAGATGCAGAATTGAATGAGTAAGGCTTATAGAATATATTTTTCTAGTAGTGCATGATATTTTTTAATGTTATTCTCATTTATTTTAAATATTTTTTGCTGGCATGTTACAACAGATGCAGCATGTGAGAATGATCTCACTTTTTTCTCTCAATACCCAGTGCGATTGGCAATTGTATGAAGACTAAGTCATGGCTACCTGTTGCATCCTTGTCCAAGAAGAAGAATAATAAGAGAAAAAATCTGGTCAGAAAATGTTTTAAATGCTTCCCAAGAAAGTAATGTCTTCTTTTGTCTTTCCCTTTCTCTAAACTGACTGATGTTGGCAGTAGATGATACAATGCATCTAGAAGGACCTATATCCTGAGTGGTGCCCAGTTATAAAGGACCTTCCAAGTTACTTTACTTTCATATTCCCCATCTTTTCTATGATGCTTGACTTACAATCTCTATTGCTTTCACTCTCCTATCCTTTTCCCCTCCTGGGTCATGCTATGAAAATGTCAACCTGGGATCCAAAACTGAAAAATCACCCAAATTAATAAATTACAGTACTGTATATGTGGTGTTTTGAAAGCTAAAGCAATGAATTTTATGAATCTGAAAAGAATAAGTCTCTCACACACCCACTAAAACAGTTATACGTAGTCAAAATTGTCACATCTTGTAACAGAAGAGAGACTAAAATAGGATATTTACCAGTATATCATATGCTACTCATTATTCATCTTTCATATTGGTACATATATTTTTGCTTTTTAATATCCGTTACAGTATTTATGTTAAACATTGTAATAGAAGCTCTTCACATATTGACGTTAATGCGTCATGATTTAAAATACAGTATCAGTCTGCAAATGTGACAGGTTTGTGTGCCAAAGCATTACTCACATATTCAATACAGTAGTCCCTCGGTTAACGAACACAATTCGTTCCAGAAGGTCGTTCGTTCACCGAAAATTTCGTTAACCGAATCCATTGTTTCAATGGGATATTGGGTAATTGGTTCCAGTTCACTGAAAAGTACATACAAAGTAAAAAAAAAAATGCAGTAAAGTACACTTACTTTGAGGTGTGTATGTAGAAGGTTCCTGGTTGATGATGATGATGGGAATTAGAAGTGGGGGTGGAGGAGAAGGGAGAAAAGAAGGAAGTGGGGATGGAGGAGAAATCACCTTTCAGTTGACCCATGCTTGATGGAGTCATTTCACCAATAAAATTTTAAGTTCACTAGGTGTAATTCAAGATTATTTTCTTTAAATCAACACTGCACTGTGCTATATATTATCAATATGTTAACTAAATTTCAGATTGACCAATAATTTCACTGAAAAATGCAAAAATATTCAAGACACCAACAAAATGAATGTTCACTACACTGTTTTCAAAACCCAACTGACGCCTGGTGGCTGAGTCAAGCTGCTGATGGGCGCACAAAAAACTAGTTCCCTCTACTGCATATATTATCAATATGCTAAATAAATGTTAAAATGACTAATAATTTTAATATAAAAAATGCAAAAATATTAAAGAGCGCAACTTTATTGATATTTACTCCACTGGAAACGAATGTAAACATAGAACAGATGATTGAATTGACAGACTAGCCCATCAGCTGATCAGCTGATGCTCACAACAAAACGTGTTGCTCTTAAGGATTTCGTTAATAAAATTTTTGTTCGTTAACTGAATTGAAGATTCTTATGGAAGGTAATTCGTTAACCGAAATTTCGTTAACCGAGGGACCACTGTATTTATACTGTACAGTGTATTAATAAGTTATTCCCAGTTAAAATTCTTGTAGAAGAAATGGTAATTGCAGAGTGTAAAACGTACTGGACTTTGTTACTTACATAAAAGTAAGTAAACCCTCGATAACTCAGCACATATGGGGCTCTGGCCTTGCCGAGTTATCCCAAATTCCGACTTATCGAGGCACTTCCCCCCTCCTACAAAAATACAACAATAAAAAATTAGTGATCAATATAAATGTACATGTAATTACTAAATGTAAAAAGTAACACTTACCAGTACTGCAGGCGAAGAATGAAGCATCATAGTAGGTGACACTGATGCGTGGTAGGTGACACGGAGGTATGGTAGGTGACACGGAGGTATAGTAGGTGACACGGAGGTATGGTAGGTGACACATTGAGGCTTGGTAGGTGACACAGGCATGGTAGGTGACACAGAGATATGGTAGGTGACGCAGAGGCATGGTAGGTGACACAGAGGTATGGTAAGTGACACAGAGGTATGGTAGGTGACACTGAGGCATGGTAGGTGACACAGAGGCATGGTAGGTGGCACAGAGGCATGGTAGGTGATGCAGAGGTATGATAGGTGACACAGAGGTATGGTAGGTGACACAGAGGCTTGGTAGGTGACACACAGGCATGGTAGGTGACTCAGAGGCATGGTAGGTGACACAGAGGTATGGTATGTGATGCAGGTGGCCAGATATGCTAAGATTTTACCAGATAATTTTATATATCGGCATTTCCATAGGTAGTAGGTAGCTCCCAAACAGGGAGGTACTACTGCCTGGTAAGAAATTGGAAGCATAATGTAGTCTAATGGTGGACTCTGCTGCCATATGGCATAAAAAAAATTGTGACCAAGTCCCAGGTTGCTCATCTGACTTTCTGCCTCATTTACACACAATTGCAGGGTCTCGATTGTTTCTCTTATCATTACAAACAGAACATACTTATATTGTTTCTCACTTTTTATTATTTTTTTTTTGTATTTCTTTATGGTTCTTTATTATTATTATTATTATTATTATTATTATTATTATTATTATTATTATTATAATAATAGTTTTATTATTATTAATATCATTATTATTTTATTTTAAAAATTATTTTTATTATGAATTTTATTTACGATGAATTATTATTATTATTATTATTATTATTATTATTATTATTATTATTATTATTATTATTATTATTATTATTATTATTTTTATTATTATTGCCTCCCAGGCCCCGATGTGGGTCAGTGGCCTGTGCCCGGGTGGGCTAATCCCCATAAATAAAAAAATAAATAAAAATAAAAACAAATTCCTAAATAATACTAAAATACATTCCGAGACCACATCCATGCCGAGTTACAGCAAAACCTCCATAAATCGGAATTCACTTTTTTCGGACTCTGAGATGATCTGGTAAAAAAAAGAAAAGAAAAAAAAGGAAGATTAAATAAAAAAAATCTGATGAAATGAACAACACTTACTGAATACTGTACAGTGGTCTAATCAGATTTGCTATAGGCCTACTGAGAACTAAAACACATGAGTATATGTAAGCAAGCTGGGGCTGATCTGGTGTTGCCAAATTCATCAAGTTTATTTATTTATTGATTCAGTATTATGCTCTCATATGATTGGCCCAGTGTTTTTTTTTATTTTTTTTTTATTTTTTTTTTTACGGGAGTTAGCCCACCCGGGCACAGGTTGAACGACCCACAACGGGGCCTGGGGGGCGAAAAAATAAGAATAGAAAGAAATTTAAAATATAAAAGGAAAGGTTATATTAATCTACACCACATCTTCAGTTATAGAGAAAAATACAATACTGTATGTAATTAGTAATATGACTTGAAAATAAAAGGATAAGCTGTATCAGAAAGTTGTTTACTCAGATGCGTTCGTGTGAGCTTTCAGTAGACCAGCTTACTACAGGGGTCACTATAGCACACTGTACAGTAGGGAGTGACAGTTTGGCAAAAGTTTTCAAAATCAAGTGGCTTGGGTTGGATTATTTGTCTATCGGCCACGCTGGTTCCGAATATGTTTGAATCTTTAACATCAGTGCATTAGAAGGTTTGTGGATACTTTTCGGTTCGACATAAAAAAAAACAAGAATAATGGTAGACATTCTTTATTATTGGCATGTATGCTTCAATTTATCAGCAGCACACTAGCACAGTTGGCACACTAACATTGGCTGTCCCCACAGTGTCCCCTCAGTCCCAGTGTCCCCACAGTCTAGCACTGGTAGTCCTCTTTCTTAGCCCTCCGCTTGTTTCTCTTCCTGGCCTCCAGCTTGTTCCAGGTGACCTGGTCCTGCTGCCAGGCAGAGCTGGCCACGTCTGCCGCCTCCGTGGTGAGCTTCACTCCTCTTTCCACTGCGGTGGTGGTGCAGGGCAGACCTGGCTCACTGTACGGTTCCTCCAGAAATTGCTCCAGTTCCTGGTCACTGTGCTGGAACAGGATGGGAGGGGAGGAGCTGGCCTTCTGCAGATCAACCAACTCTGACAGCTTGGTGGCTGCCAGATTCAGTTGAGGGTTCCTCACTTTCCTCACTGTCTTTCTCTTGTGCCTTTTTTCCTTCTTCCTCAGCTGCTTGATGATGTTTAGGGCCAACTCCCTCTCACTCTTGTCCATGGAGGCCAGCAGTGAGACCAGCACCACCTCGTGCTGGCCGAAGTAGCCGTTGAACTGGAGGTATGGAGTAAGCAGCTCCACTTCCTCCAGGGTGCAGTACGTCCTCACCCGGTTGATGATGGCGAGGAGGTGGCGTGGGCCCTCCAGTAGCAGATTCCTCTGCCTGATCTCCAGGAAGGAGGGCACGCAGATAAGGATGATGAAGGAGGTCATCCGTCTCTGTGACTCGCTGGGGGAGGTGGTGCTCATGTAGGCCCTCAGCTCCCTGCTCTCCGTGTTTTGCCATCTGGCGTTGGTCATGGCTCCGGCCCGTGCCCTGGCCCATCTCTCCTCAATGTGGCCGGACTCCACCGTCTTGGCCATCTCCAACAGATACCGGGTGTCCCAGCTGAACTCCTCCCAGACGACGGAGGGGATGGCATCCAGGAGAGACCTGAGGTAGGTGTTGGTGACGGCCTCGAATTCAACCACCGGAAGGTCCCACACGTTGCCGGTCAGCTTCCGAGCCTCCTCACCACTCCAGGAGGCGGGACCAGTGGTTGGGCCAGCGTAATGGTTGAATAGATGGCCGAAGAGCTTCTCCAGACTGTGGATCAGGCAGTGGATGTGGAGGAGAGGCCGTCCCAACAGCCTTTCAAACTCGGCGATGAAACCGTGATTATAGCCACTCAGTTTGTTGCAACCGTCGCTAAGGACAACCAGGAGGTCGGTGGTGTCAATACCGCGCTCCTCCAGGAAGGCCAGCAGGCTGGTGGCCAGGTCTACCCCCTTTCCCCCCACCGGGACCAGGTGACCAAGGAACTCCTCACCAGGGAAGCCGATCACTGCACAGTCTTCCCTCTTTTCCATGGCGAATCTCTTGTGGTTCTTCTCACCTACACCAGTCACTATCTTGTTCTCATTGATCCTCTCATCTACCATGAGACCTCTGACCTTGAATCCCCTGAACTTTTCTTTTTTCTGTTCTCGTGACCTCTTCCTGACTCTCTCCACTTTCTTCCAGTTAGTCACTTTAGACTTGTCCCCTTCAGTTATGATGTTGTCTGCAGCTCTGATGGTGTTTGCGATGTGAGCCACTGCATCATTGGATACCTTGAACCTGTCAGCAGTTTCTCCGATCCTGTCCTCGGCTTCTTTCTCCCTTTTCCTTTTCTCTGATCTTGCTCTCCTGTCGACCATAGCCTTGAACTCATTGTCATTGACATCCTTATAATCACTATCTTCTTCCTGAGCACTGTCATCCACTGCCGACACTTTACACGACATCCTCTCCATCTCCTCCTTACTCTTTGACTTCATCTTCTCAGTTTTCCTCTCTTCCTCAGCCCTTTTCTTTGCCCTCTTCGCTTCCTTCTCCCTCTCTTCTTTCAGCTTGGCAGTCACAATTTTGTCAACGCCATCAATGCAGCCCTCCCTTCCCGGTTTCCTCTGGGCTGCCAGGAAGCTTTTCTCTCATTCGTGCACTTTGCTGTCGTCTGCCACATCAAACAACTTCTCAGCTATATCCTCGAACCTCATCTTCAGCTTCCCGTTCTTCGTTTTCTTCCTTTTCTGTTTCTGTCCATTTCCCTTCATCATCATCGTCTCCCTCCGCATCCTCCACAGGTCGTGGACTCTCATTTTCACCCTGATTTCAGAGATAGTGGGGACAGTGGCCTTCCTATACACATCCAGTACCTTCTCAGTCACCTTGTTGGTGGCATCCATATAATCAAAAGCATTTGTTCTTCTCCTTAACCTCTCGTTTTCTGCTTCATAAGCCAGGGCACTTCCAACTTCCTTGTTCAGAGGCAACTTGTTAGATGGCAGAGGCATCCGAACCCCGAACACCTTATCGTTACCCTGGCGCAGCTGAGTGTTGCTAATCTTAGGACGACCCATCTTGGTGGCGGCCCTTTGAACTAACTGCAAAACAACACAGAAAAAACAACTTTCAGCACTTCAATATCACCACCTATTGAACAATATTTTATTCAAAAGTACGGACTGAGATTTTGTCCTTAACTGTCCAAGTCAAGCTACTTGGGCTGAATTCGTTGATCAGTCCTGGGACGAATATTACCAACGGCGTGAATAGATTCCGTGGAATAAATTCAGGGCATTCCCGTCCAGGGAGCCTCAACAAACTCTGTAAATATTGCCATTGGCCTGCCATTGGCACATATACGGAGTTTGGTAATGTTCCATGAGCGGGAATGTCCTGAATTCATTCCACGGAATCTATCCACGCCGTTGGTAATATTGGGCCCTGGTTTTCGAAATATACGTATGTGGTGACTTGCAGCAAAAATATCGGCATAATTTGTAGCGCATTGAGTTGTAAAACAATAGCATATTATGAACCAGTGTACACAGTAGTCGAATAATCCAATTCAATAACTTGATTTTAACAGGTTGTGCCACATTGCCAGTCCCTTTATTATTTACAGTTTTTTCGCATTTTTCATGCCAAACCCAAAAGTATCCACAAACCTTCTAATGCAATGATGTAAAAAACTCAAACATATTCGGAATTAGCGTGGCCGATAGACAAATAATCCAACCCAAGCAATTAGATTTTGAAAACTTTTGCCAAACTGTCACTCCCTACTGTACAGTAGGGTGGGTCGATTTTACCTTCTTTTCGATTTCCATATTCTAATAGATACCAAAAGTGGCGCATGCATGAGAAAATAGCCTCTGCAAAATCTTAGCTTAATAGGTACAGTAATCATCTTCTGCCCGTGGCAGAGCGATGAAAATCATATTTTAGTAGTCAAAAACGTATTTTTTTTATAATTTTTAAAATATTTCAATATGCATCAAAATTATTCCTAATACCTATAAAGTCGATGAAAAAGACCTCATATGATAGTATTTCCAAGCGCGTTGTCCTCATTCAGGACTTGGATGGCAAAACAACTGGGCCAATGGGCTTTACTGGACCAGTTGGAAACCAACTGAATGAATGCGAAAAACTTATTATTACAGAATTCGATGCCATTCCATCTCCCGACATTGACATGGATGATGCCGAGTTGAGCACTGACCAAAAATATTTGTTAGGCATCTACAGAACAGTGTCGAGCGGTAGCTGCTCTTCAGCTCTCGCGGCTCGAAATCCTGGTAAGATGGCACATTCCTGGTGGCTGACAACAGCAAATAGATTTCTGTGCCTCTATGTTTCAACCAGTGAACCCTCCAGCACCTTCAACGAAATTGTGCGATTCATTATGACAGTTTACTCACCAATTTGGTTCAAGATAAAGAAAAACTCCAGTTTCACTGAAGGTGCAAAACATTTGTTCAAAATGATGTGTCTCTCTCAGACCACGCCTCAAAGATCTAAGACAATCGCCAACAAAGCCCTCAGTGGAAATTCTTTCTTTGTTCACCTAGAAAATATTTTGATCTCCATGCTACATGACGATGAACGCCGCATAAGAGAATTGGGATGGAGAAGAATATTAAAAGCACGATCAAAACAATCATCAGCGGGGGAAATTCAAGCCTTCGCCGTGCCCGAGATGATCTACGATAGTCAAAACTATTACGAAATGAGCAACTAGCAAACGGCCAAAGTGACCGAACCCCCTGTTACAAAAACAATACCTGATGTCCGAATAAAAGAGTTTGTTGAGACGGGAGACCAGCCTGATGGCCTCATCCCACTATTCCCTTGTCACACTCAAGTGGTTGAGAGACTCATCAAATTAGTAACATAAGTCTCTGCCAGCGTAAGTGGAATAGAAGAGAGGGACCGATTCATCCGCTCCCGTCTTCACTCCCGAACAAAAATTTCACGATTTGATTCTAAGAAAGATTACCACATGTAAATCAACATGCAGCCAAAGGAAGGGTGGTTGGGCTGGATAGGGTGGAACTCGACGTGGAGCCAACGTCTCGTGGTGAGTTCTGGGTTGCTAATTTTATAAAATTAGCAAGCGAGGAGCTGTACTTTATACTTGTCGGACTTATAACAACGCATTAACGTAATTATAATCCACATTTCAGACTTTTCACGGGGACAGCTAGAAGATATTACCCTACCGTATATCACGGCCTATAAGACGAAATTTGAACATTAAAAAAATCTGCCCAAAGTTAGGGGGTCGTCTAAACCACCAAGTTTAAAATTCTTACCTCTTAAATATTGTGGTTTAGTGTGTCAAGAGTGGTGATGGAAACATCGTAAGCCACTCACAAGGTCTTACCACTAATTATTTTATACTGAAACTTACGTTTGGCAAGCTGGATTCAAATTAAGATTACCGGTATATTAAAATAATAAAAATGTATTATAAACCTGTCTAACATACCGTAAAAGAGATTTATACCCCTGTAATAAACACAGCTATCATCACACACCCCTCCCCACGCCCCCCCCCATTTGCCAGTGAGGAGACAAGAAAGGAAAAGTGCATTAATTCTTGAAACTATCGACGGTTAATTACAGACGCTCAAGTGATGTCACTAGTGTTTACACTACTCCAGCTGGTAATATTTGATGCCATTACTTGAAGTGAATTGGCCTTATTTTAAGTAACTAACTATAAATAAATACAAAAATTAAAAAAAAAGATCAAAACTGAGAAATAATATACTGTATGTATGTTGTGTTGTCAAAGTAAGAGGAACAATTGTGTAAGTACGTAATATTTTTTCACTCAAATCCTAATGAAACACTACTGGAGAACATTCCTTTGTCGCAAAACAGTTTATAAATTAAAGAAAATAATTACAGTGTGTTTAATATATTACAGTATATTATAAATAAATAAATAAAACAAATAATTCGGTAAATCTATTTAAAGTAAATGGAAAATAAGCAAACATGTTATTTACCAAGACCCTTCCGTCTGGCTCAGGGTGAGATGGAGGGGAGATAACAAGCTATTTATAGCCCATTTGAAGTGACCAGTACCCTAATGCACCATAAATAATTCATTGAACATTCATTTTTTGTACATAGTATATTCAGTATATATATATATATATATATATATATATATATATATATATATATATATATATATATATATATATATATATATATATATATATATATATATATATATATATATATATATATATATATATATGTGTAATAAATGTATGTAGTAAGTACATACTGGTAACCTTTTTCACTCAAATCCTAATGAAACACCACAATTAGAATACGGTGGTTGCTGTTGAACCACATGTTGTATAAATAGTCACACCACCGAGACGAGGGAACACTCCCACCACGCTTCAGTGACGTCACTAGTGTTTACACTACACCAGCGGGTATAATTTGATGACATTACTTGAAGTGAATTGGCCTTATTTTAAAAAATCAAGGATGGTTGGTAAAGGACTACTGAGTCAGTGGGTAAGTGTCACATTTGGGGTACTGGTCTTATACAGCAAATAGAGCTCAAAAGCTACTTTTTAAATGGAAATTTGGGGGGGGCGTCTTATGCACCCCGCCGCCTTATAGGCCGTGATATACGGTAGTCATAAAATTTTGCGGGTGTTATTTCATGCCTAAGCAATGATAAAAATGCTATGGGAAATATATAAATGCATTATTTAAGACAAAGAGCCGATCTGAAAATATGGAGTATATAAATTACCTAATTTCACAACATTTGATGTTGACGGGGGCAAAAGATATTAATGTAGGACAACGCGCTTGGAAATACGATCATATGAGGTCTTTTTCATCAACTTTATAGTTATTAGGAATAATTTTGATGCATATTGAAATATTTAAAAAATTATAAGAAAAATACGTTTTTGACTACTAAAATATGATTTTCATCGCTCTGCCGCGGGCAGATTTTGCAGAGGCTATTTTCTCATGCATGAGCCACTTTTGGTCTCTATTAGAATATGGATATAAAAAAAAAAGGTAAAATCGACCCACTCTACTGTACAGTAGTTGCTCGATTAACGAAAGGTTCAATTAATGAAATTTCTGTTAACGAATTAGCTCCCATAAGGATTTTCAGTTCCATTAAAAAACAAACTTCGATTAATGACAGCCTTACAAGAAACATGCTTTGTTGTGCGCATCAGCTGATCGGCTAGTCCGCCAATACAGTAATTGGTCTATGTTTACATTCGTTTCCAGTGGAGTAAATATCAAGAAAGTTGTGCTCTTAAATGTTTTTGCATTTTTTATATTAAAATTATTGGTCATTCTGAAATTTAGTTAACATATTGATAATATATACAGTACAGGGAACAGTTTTTGTGTGACCTGCAGCTGATCAAATCGCCCACCAACGCTTCTCAGTTTAACTTTGTTTACAGTGGAGTGAACATCGAGTTTGTTGATCTCTTGAATATTTTTGCATTTTTACATTAAAATTATTGGTCATTCTGAAATTTAGTTAACATATTGATAATACAGTGGTCCCTCGGTTAACGAACGACTCTGTGGAACGAATTGTGTTCGTTAACCGAGAGACCACTGTAATATGAGACCACTAATTCCCCACCCTTCCTCCACCTGACATTGAGTCAGGTCTGGTCCCTCCCCAAAATACTTGAGCTTTCGTCTTTATTCAAGACATTTGTAGAATACAGTATGCTCTCGATTTTCGACCTCAGAAAATGTTTTCCCAAAGCCGGAATTTTTTTTTAATTCAGGCTTTTGGAATGCTTTCCCAAGCTAATTTCATTTCCGGCTATTGGAGACTTCCGGGTTTGAGGGATTCCGGCTAACGGAGATATTACTGTACAGTGATCCCTCGGTTAACGAACGCCTCAGTTAACGAATTACGTTCCATAAGAATATTAAATTCGGTTAACGAACAAAAATTTGGTTAACAAAATTTTTAGGAAATCATGTCAACATGTTTTTGCTTGCTCACCAGCTGGAATATTAGTCCGCCAATACAGTAATCGGTTCTAGGGCTTAAATTTATTCCCATTTGAGTAAATATCAAGAAGGTTGTTCTATTCAATAATTTTCCAAGTTTTATATTGAATTTTTAGTCATTTTAACACATATTTAACATAATTGCAGTACAGGAAAATTAATTTTTGGTGCGCCAATCAGTCACTTGATTCACCCAGCAAGGCGTCAGTTTGTACCTCTGGTCAGTGGAGGTAACATCTTGCTTGTGACTCTCTTGAACATAAACTATTTTTACATTTTTACAGTACAATTATTGGTCATCCTGAAATTTATTTTACTTGTTGACAATATATAGTGCAGTGCTGTGTTGATTTAAAGAAAATAATCTTGAATTACACCTAGTGAACTTAAAATTTTATGGGTGAAATGACGGCATGAAGCATGGGGTGATTTCTCTTCCACCCCCATTTCCTTCTCTTCTCCCTTCTCTTCCACCTCCACTTCTAATTCCCATCCTCATCATCAACCAGGAGCCTTCTACATACACACCTCAAAGTAAGTGTACTTTACTGCATTTATTTTTACTTTGTATATAATTTTCGGTGAGCTGGAACCAATTACCCCAAATCCCATTGAAACAATGGTTTTGGTTAACAAAATTTTCGGTTAAAAAACGACCTTCTGGTACGAATTGTGTCCGTTAACCGAGGGACCACTGTATAAGTAATTTTTTTTTTCGAGAGCTGCACATTAAGTCGTTGCGAGCCGCGCAATGAGTACCACTGACTTACTGTGTGGTTGTTGTGGTGGCGACAGCTTCTACACCTTATCAAATTCACGCCTTGGTGGCCCTAGGGCCGGCCATCCTCGTTACACAAGAGTGGCAACCATTTTAATACACTTTGAGACTATCGAATAGGGAGTTAAAATAGCAATTGCGGATAAGCGGAGTTGCAAATAGTGAGGTGTGATATCTCTGTTAGCCGTAATCCCTCAAACCCAGAACTCTCCGATAGCCGGAATTGAATTTTTTTTCGGAAAATTGTTCCCAAAGCCGTAATTTTCCGGAAAATTACAGCTTTGGGAATGATTTTCCGAGGAGTGCATTTTCCGGAAAATTCCTGGGCTGGGGGAGTTTTTTCCGGGATTGATAGATGAAAGACAGGCGCATTTTCTGTAAATTCCGAGAAAATTCTTGCAGTATCGTACCTGGAAAATTCCGTGAATGAGGGCTATTTTTTCGGGTTCGAGAGATATTGTAATGGACAATTTCTAGAACTTTTGAGAAAAATTTTCTGTTACCCGGAAAATTCTGGGGATGAGGGATTTTTTCCTGTCTTTGAGAGAGTTGCCTCGTTACCTGGAAATGCTCTGCATCAATTGTTCCGGCTGATGGAGATAACACTGTATTCCTGTAATGGACTTTATGTAGAGAATTGCCAGTGGATAGTGTTATGATATCAGACTAAATGACTTGGCACTAGAGAAAAAAAGATCCATTGCTATCAGTAATTTCTGTGTTACTTTATTGCCATGACATTCGGATGTCATAAGATTAATCACTTCATATTGCAGAGGATAATATTATTACTTAAAAACGTAAACAACTTGGAACATAACATAACATAACTGGTTGCTCCCAGATAGCAGTGTTCCAACACTGTAACATTAGCCACTTCTTAAAAAATATACTAGGTCAAAGGAAATATATTTTAGTGCAATATTATTTTGAGTTTTGCCAGTTGTCTTTATAGAGTCATGATTAAAAATTAAAGCCAAATATTAGTTTGTGCTTTGTCAGTTGTCTCTAGAGATATGTGAGTAAATGCCATAATTTCATGCTGGCACTTTAGAATAAATCTTTGTTTTACTGTACTGTACCACTACCAGGTATGAAGAACTTATGTCGAAGGGAGAGGTGTTAACAGGCCATCAACTGGGGGAGACGGAGGCCTTCTTATCTGGACTCCCCACAGCATTCACTTCATCACAAGAAGACCAGCAAGATATCCATACTGTGGAGGAGCACAAGAGGCTAGCGGCTCAATTAGAAGTTTTGTCAATGAGAAAAAATCTATTAAGGTATGAATATTGGTTTTTCATTTAAAGAATTTTTTTGAAACATTACCGTATATCTCAGCCTATAAGGCGTCGGGGTGCATAAGACGGCCCCCCCAAATTTCCATTTAAAAAGTAGCTTTTGAGCTCTATTAGC
>NW_024752686.1:0-21233 GCF_018991925.1 Homarus americanus
AGTTACGCATTGCTACTTACATAAACGTAACTCAAGATACAGCGCAATGACGTCACCATAATCGCTACGGTTAATTGTTTACTGTTATGACGTCATGCATTGATCACTTATACGCGTTAACTCCTGTACCTGCACACACACACACACACACAGACACACACACACACACACACACACACACACACACACACACACACACAGACACACACACACACACACACAGACACACACACACAGGACACACACACACACACACACACAGACAGACACACACACACACACACACACACACACACACACACACACACACACACACACACACACACAGACACACACACACACAGACACACACACACACACACAGACACACACAGACACACACACACACACACACACACAGACACACACACACACACACACACACACACACAGACACACACACACACACACACACACACACACACACACACACACACACACACACACACACACACACACACAGACAGACAGATGCATTGATACACACACACAGACACACACACACACAGCACACACACACACACACACACACACACACACACACACACACACACACAAGGTAACGAACTTCCGATGTAAATATTTACATTACTGCAGCATGGAAAGACTCAGACCCAACCAAACCTAACCTAACCTAACCTAAACCTACTCCAATGACACGAGGGAGAGTTAAGGACCCTCCAGAGAGAACCCAATCCGAACTGTAACCTAACGACGATGAGGAGAGTTGAGGACCCCAGAGAGAACCTAACCTAAAACCTAACCTACCCTAACCCATCCCAGGTCCTGAACTGCAATCCCCAGAACCTAACCTAAACTCAACCTACTCCTAACCAGCCAAATTAGTGCACACACCTGTTGGCCTCTATACCTGTCGAGACTAATTAGATACACACTCAGATACCATTATTACATCTGTTGGTTCAAAGAAGTAACCTGGCTAATGACACCTGCAGGGCTCCAAATATACTCAACACCGATGAGAGAGAGAGAGAGAGAGAGAGAGAGAGAGAGAGAGAGAGAGAGAGAGAGAGAGAGAGACAGGAGAGAGAGAGAGCTGGGTTCAAAACAGCAGCTGTGTGGCGCGTGACTCCCACCGTCCTGTTCAATGAAACAACGTGTAAAACACTGTCACTTTGATAAATAAATGCCACTTTTGGTAATGACCACGATGTAAATGATTACGTGGAGATGATGATGTTATCAAAATGATCACTGACGTGGATGAATATTGATGTAAACATCGCTTCACGTATAGCTAATCCATCCTCCTCATCCAAGTCATCCCCACTGTAATTAGTCGTAAATGGGCCCCCAGTCCAAACAGGTTCAACTCAACCCTAGTTCGAATGGGCCCCACCTTCATGAAGTCGACAGTCTTTAGAACTGTAGCCCACTTTAGATTAGAAAAGGTTCCATCTGTCAACAATTATCCATCCTGAACAATCTCTATTCTGTGTTCATATCCTACGGGAATTGAATGACCCATAAAAAGCTAGCCAATCACAGGATATGTTCAATCAGAAACGAGAGAGAGAGAGAGAGAGAGAGAGAGAGAGAGAGGAGAGATCACCAAATTTTCTCTCTCTCTCACCCTCATGCCAGGTTAAAACTAGACACAAAAACAAGTCAACTATTTCATAGTTTGTAAAAAATGCGCAGCTGTTTACAGGAAAGAGGGTGTGTGTGTGTGTGTGTGTGTGTGTGTGTGTGTGTGTGTGTGTGTGTAGTGTGGACTTCCTGAGTTGCACACCCCTCCGCGCGTATGCAAAGCCTGGAGGGAAGGGGAAGGAAAGGGGAGGAAGGGGAGGGAAAGGGGAGGAAGCAAGGAGGAAGGGGAGGGAAAGGGAAGGAAAGGGGGAGGGAAAGGGGAAGGAAAGGGGGAGGAAGGGAAAGGGGAGGGAAAGGAAGGAAAGGGGAGGGGTGCAAAAGGAGGAGGGGAAGAAAGGGGGAGGGGGCTGTTCAAACCCACCACCAAGCCACAAAGACAACCTTCCACCTCACATTCTCCCTCCCCTCCCCCACCCAACTCCAAGCCTTCATACTCCATCCATCAGACCATCCACACCTCATCCCCCCTGTCCCCAATTCACCACATGCCGTTACCTACCCCTCTTAAATCACCCCATCAATCACCCCTTCAATAACACCCCATCAATCACTCACCTCTGAACCACTCATCCCCCACCATCAATCACTCTCAACCACCCCCATCAATCACCTACCACCCCCTTAAAACCACCCCATCAATTACCACCTCTTAAACCGTATTCACCTACCACCCTTAAACTAATCTTCATCAATCACTTACCACCCCTTAAACCAATTCTTATCAATTACCCACTTTAAACGACAATTCTATCAATCACTCATCCTTAAATCTACTCCCTTTCAACCACCCAAGTACATGCTAATCACCAACAGGCAGGTAAGCACGCCACGTCAACAACACACACACAGCCTTACCTGGAGACCACTGGATCCCTACTGGTGTAATCACAAGTCTTAATTACAGGTAACGAAACCAATCAGTCAGGTAAGAACATAAGAACATAAGAATGGAGGAAACTGGCAGCGGGGTTCATTGGCCCATACGGGTAGTCCTGCTTACACCCAACCCTATTACTCATAGTGCACCAACCTGTGCTTGAAGCCATCCAGCGTATCTTTGAGTAATTTATTGATATTTGCAACTTGTTCTACCTATCCACTACTCTTGTTTCCAAACCAGTGTTTACCTATTTCGCGCCGAAATCTAAATATGTCTAATTTAAACCATTGTTACTAGTTCGTCCTGGTTGGATAGTTTGATTTCCTTGTAATGTCCCCTTTGTTTAGCCCTGACTTCCATTATAATTCTTATCATATCGCCCTCACTCTACGTCTCTCGAGGAGGTAAATTAAGATGGTTTTTAACCTGTCTCTGTACTCAAGTTTCTGCACTGGATTATCTGTCATTCTCTGAATTTCTTCCCAAGACTATATCCATTCTGTATGGTGACCAGAACTGAACTGCGTAATCCAAGTGAGGCTCACAGCGCAAGATATAGTTTTAGATGTACTTTTACAGGTAAATGATGTGTGTGTGTGTGTGTGTGTACCTTCATTAGCCAAGGTCGTTGGGGCACTTCATCCTCCCTATACATACATACATGCTATACATACATACATACATGACATATCACTTTCACACTATCGGACTCAGGTAAATTCTGTCCTGTTATGTACAAACATACACTCTACACTCCACTTACACCACAGCCTGCCCACAACACCATCCCACCCACAGCCTGCCCCACACACCATCCCACCCACAGCCTGCCCACACACCATCCCACCCACAGCCTGCCCACACACCATCCCACCCACAGCCTGCCCACACCATCCCACCCACAGCCGTGCCCACACCATCCCACCCACAGCCTGCCCACACACCATCCCACCCACACACACACCATCCCACCCACAGCCTGCCCACACACAGGGTCTGCATGGTCGCCTTTCACCTTTCTAACCTGCCTGAGCAACCTTACCTGGCCTGCCCCCACACACACTCCAGCCTGCAAGCTTATGGGGGGAGGGGGGGAGTGGGGGATGGGGGAGAGGGGTGGGGGGATGTGAGAGGGGGTGGGGGATGGGGAGAGAGGAGGGGAGAGGTGTAGAAGGAGGGAGGTGGGAGATATGGAAGAGAGAGAGAGAGAGAGAGAGAGCTAACCTAACCTTCCATCTTCCCTGTGGCTTTGGACACACACACACACACACACACACACACACACACACACACACACACACACACACCCTGTTGTAAAGACTCTTAGCTATGTCAACATGTAGTACAACCCACCAACCCCAACCAACCAACCACCCACCCACCCACCATTTCACCCCACCCACTCACCCACCCACCCATACGATGAGGAATCTCCTCCCCACACACACACACACACACACACACACACACACACACACACACACACACACACACACACACACACACACACACACACACATAAACTTAACCCCTTGAGTATATGATTTAAGACTTAGTGTAGGAGGAGGAGGATGAGTGGGTGAGGAGGATCAGGTATAAGGTGGGAGGATTGTAAGGGAGTAGAGGATCAGGTATAAGGGAGGAGGACGGGTTCAAAGTGAGGAGGACTTGGCAGGTGGAGGAGGATCAGGTATAAGGTGGTGAGACTTAGCAAGGGAGGAGGATCAGGTATAATGTGGAGATGTAGGTGAGGATCAGGTATAAGGGAGGAGGATTTGTAGGTAAGGTAAGAGGATCAGGTATAAGGTAAGAGGATCGTGTATAAGGTAAGAGGATCAGGTAGGGAGGAGGATCAGGTATAAGGGAGAGATCAGTAGCAAGGTAAGAGGATCAGGGGAGGCAGGAGAGTCAGGTATAAGGGAGGATCAGGATGCGGGGAGGTGATCAGGTATGGGAGGAGGATCAGGTGGAGGAGGATCAGTATAAGGTAAGAGGATCAGGTATAAGGGAGGAGGATCGTGTATGGGAAAGGGAGGATCAGGTATAAGGGAGGAGGATCAGGTATAAGGAGGAGGATCAGGTATAAGGTAAGAGGATCAGGTCAAGGGAGGAGGATCAGGTATAAGGTAAGAGGATCAGTATAAGGGAGGAGGATCAGGTATAAGGGAGGAGGATCAGGTATATGTAAGAGGATCAGGTATAAGTAAGAGGATCAGGTATAAGGAGGAGGATCAGGTATAAGGGAGGAGACTGGGGTATAAGGGAGGAGGACTAGGTATAAGGGGAGGAGGATCAGGTATAAGGAGGAGGATCAGGTATAAGGGAGGAGGATCAGGCAAGGGAGGAGGATCAGGTATAAGGGAGGAGGATCAGGTATATGAGGAGGATTATGTATAAGGGAGGAGGATCAGGGCAAGGGAGGAGGATCAGGTATAAGGGAGGAGATGGTATAAGGGAGGAGGATCGTGTATGGGAGGAGGATCAGGTATAAGTGAGGAGGATCAGGTATAAGGGAGGAGGATCAGGTATAAGGTAAGAGGATCAGGTATAAGGGAGGAGGATCAGGAAGGAGGAGGACTGGTATAAGGTAAGAGGATGTGTATAAGGGAGGAGGATCAGGTATAAGGTAAGAGGATCAGGTATAAGGGAGGAGGACTGGTATAAGGGAGGAGGATCAGTATAAGGGAGGAGGATCGTGATAAGGAGGAGGATCAGGTATAAGGGAGGGAGGATCAGGTATAAGGGAGGAGGATCAGGTATAAGGGAGGAGGATCAGTATAAGGTAAGAGGATCAGGTATAGGGAGGAGACTAAGGTAAGGTAAGAGGATCAGGTATAAGGGAGAGGATCAGGTATAAGGAGGAGGATCGTGGTATAAGGGAGGAGGATCAGGTATAAGGAGGAGGATCAGGTATAAGGGAGGAGGATCAGGTATAAGGGGGAGGAGGATCAGGTATAAGGGAGGAGGACAGGTGTTGAGAAGTGTTGTTGTGGTCGAGACACACGTGATGACTCTGCCTAACCCCCCTCTCTCCCCCTACCCCTTTCTCCCTCTCCCCCTACCCTCTTTCTTCTTAAACCTCCCTTCTTCCTTCCTTCCTTCCTTCCTTCCTTCCTCACCATTCTCTTCCTTCCTCCATCATCAATCCCTCTCCCTCCTTACCCTCTCAACCTCCTCTCCCCTTCCTTCTTTCCTTCCGTCTCTCCTCATCCCTCTACCCTCCCTTCCTAAGGTCAAAGCCACAGGACTCAGATTCCCAAAGGTCACGTCGACCAAAACCTAACCCAACCTAACCAAACCTGACCTAGACCTAACCCCTAACCTAAACCTAACCTAACCTAACCTGGACCTAACCTGACCTGACCTAACTCTAACTTAGAAATATTTGAGTTCATAAACACGATAAACTAAGGCATTCTCTGGTGGTAGTAGTAGTGATAGTAGTAGTTGTTGTAGTAGTGGTAGTATGATGATGATGATGATGATGATAATAATAAAATAATAAAAAATAATAATAATAATAATAATAATAATAATAATAATAATAATAATAATAATAATAATAATAAATAATAATAAAAATAATAATAATAAAAATAATAAAAATAATAAAATAATAATAATAATAATAATAATAATAATAATAATAATAATAATAATAATAATAATAACAATAATAATAATAATATATAATAATAATAATAATATATAACAATAATAATCTACTGGAGTTAAGACACAGACAGACACATAAACTCTACGAATGTACACACACACACACACACACACACAACACACACACACACACACACACAACACACACACACACACACACACACACACACACACACACACACACACACACACACACACAAATTTTAACAGTAAAACAGGGGGATTTTTTTTTGTAATAAATATATGTATAAATAAACAGGTGATATAGGTTTCAATTAGAGACAGGTAAAGAAATGAGCAGCGAAAATCCGTGTTCAAGTAGTAGTAAGCGCGTTACCTCCTTGGGATTATTTTTTTTCACTATATCACCATATCTAAATATACCTATCACCATATCAACACTACATCTACTATATCACCACACTATCATCTACACTATATCCACTACACTATCATCTACACTATATCCACTACACTATCATCTACACTATATCCACTACACTATCATCTACATATATCACTACTACACCATCATCTACACTATATCCACTACACTATCATCTACCCATATCCACTACACTATTTCTATTCTATCATCACACTATATCACTACACTATCATCTGTAATTATATCCACTACACTATCATCTACACTATATCCATATACCTATCATCTACACTATATCCACTCACTATCATCTACCTATTTTTACTATATCCACTACACTATCATCTACACTATATCCACTACACTATTATCTACACTATATCCACTACACTATCATCTACACTATATCCATATATATCATCTACACTATATCCACTACACTATCATCTACACTATATCCACTACACTTCGTGTACACTATATCCATTCAATTTATCTACACTACTGTATACTATCTACTACACTATGATCTACGCTACAAAGCTCTTCACTATATGTTGAGGGTACTTATATTGACACTTTTTAAAAACTCTCGATATTTTAATTTTATGAGGCAAACGTGTTGGAAAGCTTGGGGTAAAAAATAGTGCAAAATGGGCAATGGTGAGGTGAAAATTGTCCGCAGAGTACTATCCTGGCTGGAGCGAAAAAGGACACTGGCCTTCAGAGAGGTTCCACAGCTCCTCTGTACCACCAAGAGAGCCGGTGCGTTGCTGCACTATGACTACCGCCCATGATTACTTAAACCTACTCTAAACCCTGGACAAGGTGTTTTTCTGTTCGTCACTGGCATTCACTATAACCTGGCCCCAGGGTTCCATTCCCAGATATGGCCACTCACGCAACAGCTCTTTGCGAGGCGAAGACGGCGAATTCAGCTATTTCGATAGTGAAAATGCCGGTATTCTCCCCATATGTCAGAGAGGCGGGACAGAATTAGAGCCGCATGCCATCCTTCACTACACTCATTGCAAACTCAGGGATACGGAGTCAATTCATGCATGTTTTACTCCTTGGCATTCATGTTATACGCCGCCGACCACACAAAAGTACCTCCGCTTACTTGGCAGATTTATTCATTACTTATATGGGACCACAGTCGATGAGAAGGCGTTCAGTCTGGCCCAAGTTATGCTTAAAAGAGGCTGGACTGCCTTCCGAATTGGAGGACTGTTCCTTTAGGGTTGTCCATATATTGAACATCTCCGCCCACAAAAAAAGCCTACCCAAAACGCCCACTATCACCTGCTCAAGAAAAAGGAAAGAAATGCCTCAAGACCGTCTGAGGACCACCTAAGCCCGCACCGACAAATCAGCATTTTTTTAGGAAGCTCTGCAAACAAAGGAGGGGGGAGGGGAGATCAGGTTAACCATGTAGATGGGTACAGCGTCTCCTTCTGTACCTGTAACACCATCTTCTACCATTGTATTAACTCACTGCTTTTATTAACGACTGAATACTTAACACAAACACCGTCAGTAAATTCTTTCATTTTTTTTAGAAAATTCTTATATGTAAAAATAAATGTTAAAGATCAATAAATGCTTAAACTTACCTGAAGATTGTTTATGTAATTAACACAGCCTATTCAATCATTATGAGAACTAGACTGTACGTATGTTAGTCATCTATATATTTACTAAAAGATAAGGTGGTTATTAACGTAAAAATTCCCACTACTTTTACCGATCTGAAGATGAATGGTGTTATATGTAGTGATGATGGATGGTATATGAAGTATGGGTGGTGTTATATGGTGATGATGGGTGGTGTTATATGTAGTATTGATGATGGTGTTATATGGTGATGATGGTGTGTTATATGTAGTGAGTGATGGATGGTGTTATATGTGATGATGGATGGTGTTATATGTAGTGATGATGGATGGTGTTATGTGTAGTGATGATGGATGGTGTTATATGTAGATGATGGGTGGTGTTATATAGTGATGATGGTGGTGTTATATGTAGTGATGATGGTGGTATATATGGTGATGATGGATGGTGTTATATGTAGTGATGATGGATGGTGTTATATGTAGTGATGATGGATGGTGTTATATGGTGATGATGGATGGTGTTATATGTAGTGATGATGGGTGGTGTTATATGTAGTGATGATGGATGGTGTTATATGTAGATGATGGATGGTGTTATATGTAGTGATGATGGATGATGTTATATGTAGTGATGATGGATGGTGTATATGTAGTGATGATGGATGGTGTTATATGTAGTGATGATGGGTGGTGTTATATGTAGGATGATGGGTGGTGTTATATGTAGTGATGATGGGTGGTGTTATATGTAGTGATGATGGATGGTGTTATAGTAGTGATGATGGATGGTGTTATATGTAGTGATGATGGATGGTGTTATATAAGATGATGGATGGTGTTATATGTAGTGATGATGGGTGGTGTTATATGTAGGATGATGGATGGTGTTATATGTAGTGATGATGGATGGTGTTATATGTAGTGATGATGGATGGTGTTATATGTAGTGATGATGGATGGTGTTATATGTAGTGATGATGGGTGGTGTTATATGTAGTGATGATGGGTGGTGTTATATGTAATGATGATGGGTGGTGTTATATGTAGTGATGATGATGGTGATATATGTAGTGATGATGGATGGTGTTATATGTAGTGATGATGGATGGTGTTATATGTAGTGATGATGGGTGGTGTTATATGTAGTGATGATGTGGGTGGTGTTATATGTAGTGATGATGGGTGGTGTTATATGTAGTGATGATGGATGGTGTTATATGTAGTGATGATGGGTGGTGTTATATGTAGTGATGATGGATGGTGTTATATGTAGTGATGATGGGTGGTGTTATATGTAGTGATGATGGATGTTGTTATATGTAGTGATGATGGGTGGTGTTATATGTAGTGATGATGAGTGGTAAATGTAGTGATGATTCAATAAAATAATAAGTTTAATGCTAAAAAATATTACTTTGCTGTACCGTTGTAGTGGAAAACATGGTGGAACTTACATACACCGTTAATGAACTATTGATGGAAGAAGTTTTGGGACTGAACAGTGAGACAATGTGGAGCTTCCGGAGGGTATAACCTCAGCTTACCTGGTTGAGCCAGATATCACTCTCTTACTTCCTTCAATTTTTTCCCTAATCCCAGCCACCCTCCCCAGCATTGACAACCACAGCCTCTGCCTTACTACTGACGTCAGGACAAGTGGGAGGGAGTATGTGGAAGGGAGGCAGTATGTGAGGGAGGGAGGCATATGTGAGGAGGGAAGGGAGGCAATGTGTGTGAAGGGAGGCAGTATGTGTGGAAGGGAGGCAGTATGTGAGGAGGTATGTGTGGGGAGGCAGAGAAGGGAAGGAGGCAGTATGTGAAGGAGGCAGTAGAGATGTGTGGAAGGAGGCAGTATGTGAGGAGTATGTGAAGGGAGGCAGTATGTGAGGAGTATGTGGAAGGGAGGGTGTATGTGTGGAAGGGAGGCAGTGAGGAGTATGTGTGGAAGGAGGGTATGTGTGGAAGGGAGGCAGTATGTGGAAGGGAGGACAATATACAATAAAATTCCTCAGTAATACCGAGCTGACAACTACCAACTTCGTTAATAAACTCAATGAATCTCCAACACTGCCAAATTGAGAGCTCTTGAACACATACACACTCTACAGACTGATGATAATATCACACAGACCATCTACACTGATGGATCTCTAAACACCGCCTGTGGAGGGCTGGAAGTATTGTTGGACTCAACCTGACGGTAATATTATTGAGAAAGGAGTTAGAATTAACAACTGGGCATCCACTCTACAAACTGAATTAGTTGCCATACTCACAGCTATTAAATTCATTAGAAACCACTGTTACTGACAGTCTCATCATCACTGACTCTCTATCCTCACTACTTGCCCTTGGTACCCTCGACTCAGGTTGTCACGCTCTTGTCTCTGAAGCCAGACACAAATATGCGTGCCTTGTTGACCGGGGTGTCAGGGTCAAACTGTTGTGGATCCTCACATAGGCCTCATAAAACATGACAGAGTTGATGCCCTCGCCAAACTCGCGTCTAACAAAGACACCGTTGAATACAATTTGGGTCTGTCAAAGAACCCTTAAAACTGTAATTAGGAGAGAACTTATTGATGAGTTTGACGCAAGTAGACAAGTGCAAACAGGCACTAGTCAGTCCATTGTTTACCATGATGAGATGTATCAAGTGAAACATGTATATGGAACTAATAACAAGATCACTAGATTACAAGATGTTGTAACCGCTAGATTAAGGTTAGGGTATATAAGTACCTCTGGCAGTATGTTCCTCAAGCAGATGTGAACAAGACTAAATGTAAAGTGTGTGGCCATACATATGGCCACACACTCTAATTCGTCCTCGACTGTGTGAAGATAGAACCTTTTAGGGACAGGTCCAAGCACACTGTGTGTGAAATGGCACAACACTTCATCTCTAATGGCAAGATAATGACATATTAAGATTGTATCCACTTTTTTGCACTTAGTAACTATATCAGTTCTCATGTATAGGAACCAAATACCAATGTGTGAATACCTCCACGTAAATGTGAATAACAAAGTGTGAGGCCAGACATACTGCCTCACACATTTGTGAATAAGTTACCCTTTATGTATAGAACTAAACAAATAATGTAAATGAAATACTATGTAACTCTCAGTGCCATAATATCCTGACAACTGGGTTAATTATTATGACCCTTTGTACCCTACTCTGTAATCCTTTTGCGCTACCGCTCACAGGATGAGTGTGGGGTGCACAATAAATAGCCGCTGCAAGCAACAAATCAATCACCAACCACACACACCACCCTGAAACCACCCCACCACCCTCCTGACTACACACCTCACCAACCACACCCCCACCACACCCTCACCAACCACACCCCCACACACCCTCCTGTACACACCACCACCCCCACCACACACCTCACCAACACACCCCACCACACCCCTCTGTCCCACCCTCACCCCACCCCCACCCACACCTCTGCCACACCCCCACCCACCCTCCTGACCACACCCCAGCCACCCCACCCTCACAGCCACACCCTCCTGTACCCCCACCACACCCTCACCAACCACCTCACACACCCTCCTGCTCCCCTCCCCCACCACACCCTCTGTACCCCCACCACACCCTCACCAACCCCTGTGGCCATTACTCCCACCAAAACACAGACCCTAATTACCAACTGTTTTCAAACAGTCAAGACACACCTTCATACCTGTCGTTACCTGAGACTAGTGGGCCCCATTAGAGGCCCCAGTCCTAATGGGTCCCAGGATTGTGACAGACACACACACACACACACACACACACACAATCACTGAAGATACTGTTCTGACCTAGTGGCAAGGTGATTAAACAGGGCAATAGGCCTTAACGACCCACAGCATGTAAACGACCCTGTGACTAGACGGTTCCTGGAAGAGTCCAACGACATCGCTGGGGGAGGGGGAGAGGGGGGGGAGGAGGAGGAGGAGGAGGAGGAGGAGGAGGAGGAGGGGGGGGGGGGAGTCATGACACCTGGATTAACCCACACCTGAAGACACCTGTTAAGAGTACGCAATTTAGAGTACATGCCTCCCCTGGTACATGTCTCCTCCTAGAGTACAGAGCAGAGTAAGTCAGAGTACATAAACAGAGTGAAAGTTCTTCTTTTTCTCCTAAACTTTCATTCACACACACACACACACACACACACACACACACACACACACACACACACACACACACACACACACACACACACACACACCTTTCTTTTCTTCAAAGTTTCTATTCTGTCTATAGTCTTGACTTAACATTGGCTCACACACACACACACGATGACGATGCACACACACACGCACATACACTGATTTCGTACACACACACATGGGGTTTCTAGTATACATACATACATACCTTATCACCATCCTAACCACCTACCAACCACCCTCCTACCCCTCCCCCTCCTCCCTACCCCCACCCCCTCCCCCCAACGATGAACAGACTTACCTCGTTTACCCAGGTAGAATTAAGACAATTTTACCGCCCCAAAGTTCCAAACAATTTCCTATTCAACGTCGCCCAATTACCCTGTTCTGCCTCGCTAACAATCCCAACTACGTCCCAATTACGTCATGTTTCTGTGTCCCAATTACCAGGTGCGCGTAGATTATATTTCCAATTTAGTCTGTGTCCCAATTTCATAGTTTGTCCCAATTACGTCGCTTTAGTGTCCCAATTTCGTGTTTCAGCGTCAATTAAATACCCTTAGTAACACCTCTCTTCCCTACCCTTAGTAACACCTCCACTCCCTACCTAGTAACACCTACACCCCTACCCCTTCCCCTACCCTTAGTAACACCTCCACCTCCTCCCCTTAGTAACACCCTACCCCCCTTCCCACCCTAGTACACCTACCCCTTCCCTTACCCTTAGTAACACCTCCACCCTCCCTCCCTCTAGTAACACCCTACCCCTTCCCTACCCTTAGTGTCACTCCCATCCCCTTCCTCCCCTAGTAACACCTCCAACCTCCCTCCCTTATAGCACTTCCACCCTCCCTCCCTTAGTAACACCTCCACCTTCCCTCCTTAGTAACCCTCCACCCTCCTCCTTAATCACCCTACCCCTTCCTCCCTTAGTAACACCTCCACCTCCTCCCTAGTAACACCTCCACCTCCCTCCCTTAACACCTCCCCTCCTCCTTAGTAACACCTCCACCCTCCCCCCCCCTTAGTGACACCTCTCCACCCTCCCCTCCCCTGGTAACTCCTCCACCCTCCCTACCCATAGTGACCCTCCCCTTCCCTCATTCTTAGTGGCACCCCCTCCACCTCCCTCACCCTGTAACACCTCCACCTCCTCCTCCTTAGTAACACCTCCTCCCTCTCCCTACTAACACCTCCACCTCCCTCCCCCTTAGTAACACCTCCACCCTCCCTCTCCCCCTTTCCCTGACCACTAAGGGAAGACACTGAAGCTGAGAGAGAGAGAGAGAGAGAGAGAGAGAGAGAGAGAGATACCTGTGTGTACCTAAGATTGGCTTACCTGGACCATCGTGAGGCCAGGTGAGGAAGGAAAGGAAACTGTGAGGTGGTGGTGGTGGGGAAGGGTCACTTTCTCTCTCTCTAAGGATAACTGTCTATATACGGAAGAAGAAAAAACAAGACAAAGAAACAAAAGAAAATTAAAAACAAACACAGAGTAAAAACACACACACACACACACACACACACACACACACACACACACACACACACACCTAGATTAACCAGAGCTATTCACCACCCCCTCACCATAAACGCCATAATACTGACACCATAGGCACCATTAATCTCCTGTGTGTGTGTGTGTGTGTGTGTGTGTGTGTGTGTGTGTGTGTGTGTAATGGCGCATGACACAACAACAATACTATATATGGGCTTAGGCCTATGAACTATGCCTACCTACCTATCTTCTATGTCCTTTCCTTCCTTCCTTCCTTCCTTCCTTTCTTGTTCGTTCCTTCCTTCCCTCCCTGTGAATGAGTGGAGGAGGAGGAGGAAAGGAAGGAAGGAATGATTGAAGGAAGGAAGGGATTGAAGGAAGGAAGGATTGAAGGAAGGATTGAAGGAAGGAAGGATTGAAGGAAGGAAGGATTGAAGGAAGGAAAGATTGAAGAAGGAAGGATTGAAGGAAGGCAGGAATGATTGAAGGAAGGCAGGAATGATTGAAGGAAGGCGAAGGAAGGAAGGATTGAAGAGGGAAGAATTGAAGGAAGGAATGATTGAAGAAGGAAGGAAGGAAGGAAGGAAGAAAGGAAGGAAGGATGAAGGAAGGAAGGATTGAAGGAAGGCAGGAAAGAAGGATTGAAGGAAGGAAGGAAGGATTGAAGGAAGGAAGGAATGAGTGAAGGAAGGAAGGAAGAACGAAGGAAGGAAGGAAGGAGGGAGGGATGGAGGGAGGGAAAGAGGGAGGAGGGAGGGAGGAAGGAATAAAGGAACGAAGGAATAATGAAGGAAGGAAGGAAAGGAAGAAAGGTTGAAGGAAGGAAGGAAGGAAGGAAGCCTCTACAAACACAACATTATGGTTGTTGGTGGACGATAAACGACAGACAGGGAGCAATATTCCCTTCCTCCTCTTACGTTCCTCCCACCCTTTCTCTCACTCCTCCCTCCTTCCTCTCCTCCCCTCCCTCCTCTCCTCCCTTCTCTTCCCTCCCCCTCCCTCCCATCCTCACTCTCCTCCTCCTCCCTTTCCCTCCCTCCCTTCCTCTCACTTCCTCCCTTTTCTCCCCCAGAGGTTGGAGGAACTGTTTACTCCCGACAGGTGACACACTCCAGTCGCGCCGCCAGGAGGAACAAAGACACGGCTTACTGACCTGACCTGACCTGACCTAGTATAACTCAACCCAACCAGAACCCAACCCAACCTAACTCTAACCCAACCTAACCCAACCAAACTCAACCTAACCTAACCCAACCTAACCTAACCTAACCTAACCAAACCCCAACTTAATCTAACCCAACCCAATTTACTGCAACCATTATCCCCCTCTCTCACTTTATTAACGCGGGTATATACGACCCCCAACCACCCACCTACCCCCAGAGTCAGACAATCACCCCTCACTCCCTCCCCTTCTACCCCCACAACAAAATATTACAACTAAATCACAACAACGACAACAACAACACCAACAATAACAATAGAGAGAGAGAGAGAGAGAGAGAGAGAGAGAGAGAGAGAGAGAGCCATCACAACAAGGTCATGTCAACACGCTGAACAAAATGGATTACAATGACGTCAGTTTCGGAGAAAATCCCAACCAACCACCACCAGCAGCAGCCCTGCCACCACCACCACCACCACCACCACCACCACCAGCCCCACCACCACCACCACCACCACCAGCAGCAGCCTGCCACCACCACCACCACCACCACCTCCACCACCAGCATCCTGCCACCACCACCACCACCCCACCACCAGCCTGCCACCTCCACCAGCAGCAGCCTGCCACCACCACCACCACCACCACCACCACCAGCCTGCCACCACCACCACCACCACCAGCCTGCCACCACCACCACCAGCCTGCCACCACCACCACCACCAGCCACCACCACCAGCAGCGCCCACCACCACCACCTCACCACCAACCAGCTCACCACCACCAGCCCGCCACCACCAGCAGCAGCCTGCCACCACCACCACCCTGCCACCACCACCACAGCAGCTGCCACCACCACCACCACCTGCCACCACCACCACCAGCCTGCCACCACCACCTCCACCACCACCTAGCCAGCCACCACCACCACCACCAGCCTCCTGCCACCACCACCACCACCAGCAGCAGCTGCCACCACCACCACCACCACCACCCCAGCAGCGCCTGCCACCACCACCACCACCACCACCACCACCACCACCAGCCTCACCACCTCACCACCACCACAGCCTGCCACCCACCACCACCAGCCTGCCACCACCACCACCCAGCCTGCCACCACCACCACCACCACACCTGCCACACACTCACCACCAGCCTGCCACCACCATACCACCACCAGCCTGCCACCACCACCACCACCACCAGCCTGCCACCACCACCACCACCACAGCCTGCACCACACCACCACGACCACCACCACCACCACCAGCCTGCCACCACCACCACCACTATCACCACCACCACCACCACCACCATCCCCACCACCACCACCAGCCGGCCCAACCTCAGCCAACAGTAACCAACCACCTCATCCTTTTCACCTTCTACTGTACACCACACCATGGCCAGTACCTTCCTTTCATTCCTTCCTTCCTTCATCCTTCATTCATTCCTTCCTTCATTCATTCTTCTTCCTTTTCATTTTCTTCCTTCCTCTCTCCATATTCCACCCCTTCCTTTCTCTTCTTTCTCTTCCTTTCATTCCTTCTCCTTCTTCATTTCCTATTCCTTCCTTCATTTCTTCTTCCTCCCCCTACCAAACAGGTGAGGGAGAAACACAATAGCGATGGGGAGGGAAGGGGGAGGGGAGATGAGGGGGAGGGAGTGAGGGGGAGGGAGGAGGGGGGAGGGTGGTGATCGTACAAATTCCTTCACACCTCCCTTATCATGCCGTCACGCCTCACTGTCACATGATACGCCCATCCTGTCACCCACCATGTTATATCCGTCACTATACTGTCGTCAAACTGTCACCTCACATCACTGTCACCATCCGTCACATCTTTTCCATAAGAATAGCGTCACACTCCGTCACCATTTGTCACACCTATAGAACCACACCCCCCGTCACACCAAATGCGCCACACTACTACACCCTGTCACACCACCATAATGTGTCACACCACTACAATGCGTCACACCATCACACCTAAAGTTACGACCAAAATTACAACTTACGATTTTACCTTAAGTTACGACCAAAAATCCAACTATACGAACTTTTGTGAATCCATCTACGAACCCATACTGAACCCACGCTTAATCTACCTTATTGACCCATTACGAACACATGCTCCCATCGACCAATCAGAATGCAAGTACCCATAACACTCACCTGATTGGCCTCTCGACCAATCAGAATGCAACGTACTCATAACACCACATGATTGTCCTCTCATCGACCAATCAGGAGTGCAGCGTACTCATAACACCTACACACATGCCCCTGCAATTTCAGGTGAGTGAACGACCATGTATGCCCACGGTGGTCAAGGGTCTGAATGACGTATTGTCACTGATGTACACACACACACACATGTACATAAACTTGACCTACCTTTCTGACTAACTTAGCAGCGATACGGCATTGAGTGTGTGTGTGTGTGTGTGTGTGTGTGTGTGTGTGTGTGTGTGTGTGTGTGTGTGTGTGTGTGTGTGTGTGTGTGTGTGTGTGCGTGTGTGTGTGTGTGTGTGTGTGTGTGTGTGTGTGTGTGAGGGGACTATATTGGTAAGAGAGAGGGGGAGAGAATGTATGTATGTATGTATGTGTATGTATGTATGTGTATGTAAGTATGTCACAGAACCACTAATAATGATGGCACTAGTTGGCACTGTGGCACTGAGAGACCTTTGCTGGTGCCGAGTTTCGATCCCCAGTGAAATGACTTTAATGATTTTAACTCTAGAAAACCTGACTCTCACCTGACCTGACCTGATCTAACATTACCGTAACACAATTGAATAACACCAACACAGTCCCACCTCTCTTCCCTGTAACACTGTAACGTCTTCAAGGTAACACTGTAACGTCTTCAAGGTAACACTGTAACACGTCTCCAAGGTAACACTGTAACGTCTCCAAGGTAACACTGTAACGTCTTCAAGGTAACACTGTAACGTCTTTCAAGGTAACACTGTAACATCTCCAAGGTAACACTGTAACGTCTCCAAGGTAACACTGTAACATCTCAAAGGTAACACTGTCACGTCTCCAAGGTAACACTGTAACATCTCCAAGGTAACACTGTAACACGTCTTCGTAGCACTGTAACGTCTTCAAGGTAACACTGTAACACGTCTCCAAGGTAACACTGTAACGTCTTTCAAGGTAACACTGTAACGTTTTCAAGGTAACACTGTAACGTTCTCAAGGTAACACTAACACATCTCAAGGTAACACTGCAACACATCTCCAAGGTAACACTGTAACGTCTCCAAGGTAACACTGTAACGTCTCCAAGGTAACACTGTAATATTCTCCAAGGTAACACTGTAACACATCTTCAAGGTAACACTGTAACGTCTCCAAGGTAGCACTGTAACGTTCTCCAAGGTAAGACTGTAACGTCTCCAAGGTAACACTGTAACACATCTCCATAACACTGTAACGTTCTAAGGTAACACTGTAACGTCTCCAAGGTAACACTGTAACGTCTCCAAGGTAACACTGTAACGTCTCCAAGGTAACACTGTAACGTCTCCAAGGTAACACTGATAAGCCACAACCATATTTACTGATAAAATTAACAGCTTGGGAGGAGGAGGAGGAGGAGGGAAGAGAGGAGGGGGAGGAGGGGGAGGAGGGAAGAGAGGAGCAGGAGGAGGAGGAGGAAGAGGAGGAGAGGAGGAGGAGGAAGAGAGGAGAGGAGGAGGAGGAAAAACAGAAGAAGAGTACCCATACCCCCAATTCCTCCCACTCCCACGCCCACTCAACCCACCCACCCCCACGCCCACTAACCACCCCACCACCTGAATAACCCGCCCTTTCTGATCTGACGGACCCACACGCTTACCTATAGAGGAACCTAACTCAACCCAACCTAACCCAATCTGTCTCACCCATGTTAATTACGAGGTTAAAAATCACTTTAACACTGTGTTAGGGAGGGAATTTTAACAATTGGTCAAGTTTGAACAGAGATTAACACGATGATAAATCATACTAATTTTAAATATAAGACAAAAAAGTAACTCATTTTAACAGGAATTTTGTTTTTAAATATCTGCTAATTTTAACATAATACCAAAAAAAATTACGATTTTAACTCCAAAATTTAGGTAAAAACTAAATATTTTAACCTCGAGTAAAAAAAGTAAAATATTAACATATTTTTAACATAACTAAAAAAATATTCCACAAATTTAACACAAGATAAATTAATATTCAACTTTTTTTAACACAGTATAAATAATTAAAGTTTAGTAAAGGAATTATGTTAAATTCTATCAACAGGAGGCAATTGTTACAATTTCCATACGTCTTCCCTGTTACTGTTAACTGTTTCCTGTTATTGTTTCCCGCTGACATGTTTCTCGTCCACTGTTTCTACCTCAACACACTAGTCACTATTTCCAACAGGTGCTAAGGGCAATTTTTCCATACAAATTATCAGGTGTTAATCGCTATGACAGGTGTGATGAGAATAATGAACACGATACAGGTGCAAGAGAACACTGAACACCTTGCGTAGAACACGTTGGTTGAGAGTATAGTGCACGAGAGAACATAACACCATCACACGTGCACAAGAACACCTGTGCAAGACGTTATCATGACGGTATTACACGTGTCCGTCTTGTACTACACGGAAACACTCTGAAGAGCTTCACAGGTGCACCGAGACACCTGTACAAGACATCAGGTACACCGAAACACCTGTAAACACACACAGGTACACCGAAACGTCTGTAAAACACACAGGTACACTGAAACACCTGAAACACATGTAGGTACCAAAACACTGTAAAACACATACAGGTACACTGAAACACTTAGAAACACACACAGGTACACCGAACACCTAAAACACACACAGGTACACCGAAACACCTAAAACACACACAGGTACACTGAAACATGCTTAAAAACACACAGGTACACCGAAACACCTGTAAAACACACCAGTGTACCCAAAACACCTGTAAAACACACACAGGTACACCAAAACACCTGTAAAACACACACAGGTACACCAAAAACCTGTAAACACACACAGGTACACGAAGCCTAAACACACACAGGTACACCAAACACCTGTAAAACACACACAGGACACGAACACCTGTAAACACACAGGTGCACTGAACCCTGGCACTGAAACACCTGTACACACCTACACGACGGTACACACACACACAAACACATGTCAGGTTAGGTTACCACAAGCTGCACCTGTAATCCACATCCAGAGTGAGACTAACGCAGCCTCACAAAGACGCGACGAGGAACACACGCACGCACACAGGACCCCCCTCTCGTCACCAGAAGGGAGGGAAGGGGGGAGGGGGAGGGAGGAGGGGAGGGGGCGGAGTTGCAGCTTGTGTGTGTGTGTGTGTGTGAGAGAGAGAGAGAGAGAGAGAAAGGCCTCACACACACACACGCCTCCTACACTTAAATAATCGATCCATTACACCAGCTGATGACAACCATTTAGGTGTAGGGGTGAGGGAGGGGGGGAGGGGAGGGGTGAGGAGGGGTGGAGGAGGGGGGGTGGAGGAGGGGGGTAGGGAGGGGTGAGGAGGGGTGAGGAGGGGTGAGGAGGGGTGAGGAGGGGTGAGGAAGGGGTAAGAAGGGTGAATGACGCCAGAACGCCAGTGGAGTGAGACTGGAGGTCACCTGGCGAAGCTCCGCCCCTGGTGAGCCTCCACTTGGTCATCACACACACACACACACACACACACACACACACACACACACGTTCTCGGTGTGGCCAGGATACAATGGCCCCTACACTAGTGCCCTGTGGGGGGTGGGGAGGAGGGGGGTGGGGGGGAAGAAGAGGAGGATTGAAAAGGCGAGGAAAGAAGGAGAGGATAAGGAGAAAAAAAACGGGGTATAAAGGGGAGAGGGAAGGAAGGAAGGGGGGGGACAATGGCCTTGATGTAATCACCCCAATTCATAGGTGTGTGTGCAAGGGAACACACACACACACACACACACACACACACACACACACACACACACACACACACACACACACACACAGAGAAAGAAATTGAAAGAAACAAAATGGAAGAATTGAAAGAAATTGAAGGAAAATATGAAGTGAAGGGAAGGAAGGCCCTCTCCAAGCTCCTCCGCCAGACAGGAGGAGGCCATGCACCTGAACAAAGTACAATGA
>NW_024752687.1:0-32600 GCF_018991925.1 Homarus americanus
TAGTGTGTGTGGTGGTGAGGGTAGTGGTGGTGTGGTGGTGGTGGTGGTGGTGGTGGTGGTGGTATGTGGTAGTGTGGTGGATGTGGTGGTGGTGGTGTGGTACGGTGGTGGTGTGGTAGTGGTGTTAGGTAGTGGTGGTGGCAGGTGGTGGTGGTAGTGGTGGTGATGTGGTGTGGTAGTGGTGCTCTAATAAAAATGGCGAACTAGGGGTGGAGGAGAGAGAGAGAGAGAGAGAGAGAGAGAGAGAGAGAGAGAGAGAGAGAGAGAGAGAGAGAGATGTAAACAAGGCAGGATGAGAGACAGAGGAACAGGCGAGTGGGATGATTAAATAAAGTTGTAAAAGCGAAGGCTTGAAATAAGACAAGGGAAGGAGGAGAGAGGATTGATGGAAAAGGAAGACAAGAAGCAGGGACACATGCAGAACAGGATGGAAGGGAAGTGGAAAGGATGAGGGAGGTGGAAAGGACGGGATAGTATGAGGGGGATGGGAAGGATGGGGAGGGAGGAAAGGACGTGTAGTATGGGAGAATGGAAGGATGGGAGAAAGAAAAGGACGGGATAGCATGGAGAGTAAAAAAGGAGCGGAGGAGGTGAAAGGACGGGATAGTATGGGAGGGGGGATGGGAAGATGGGAGGGAAAAGGGAAAGGCAAGTATAGTAGGGAGGGAAGGATATAGGAAGGATGGAACAGAATGGGATACAGGAAGTCAAGTCCCGTAATCAGGATAAAAATCTACCAGTGTAACAAGGCCTTGCTGAAGTGTCGATATTCTAGCAGTTATAGGCCGACTACGTGTGTCGATAGGTTTAGTGACAAATTATTCATATAGTGCCTGAAGGTATAGCTGCAGCCAGTTTCTGTGGGTGTATTGTTTAATGATTGTTATAGCCATGAGTGTTAAGAATGATAGCCTATAGAGGGCGTTAGGTGTTCATTTTGACGTGTTATGGTGGGTTTATCTCTAGGCTCATGGTTATAAGGCTTGTATAGGCCTAGGGTACCGTGATGCGCAACCCGGAGGTTGAGGTTTGTATAGCTTGGTTAGGTTGTGTTGAGGTTCAGGGTCAATCAGTATTTCTGGCTTTTAACTTGAGGGTTTAAACCACTAAAAACAGTTCATCTTCAGTATACATAGTACTCAGACACACACACACACACACACACACACACACACACACACACACACACACACACACACACACACACACACACACACACACACATACACACACACACACACACACACATACACACACACACACACACACACATCTCCAGACATTGAACTTAGTGTGTGTGAGGCGAGAAAGTGCTGGAATGTCTGTAGTCAAAACTTAATAGGCGAAGGTTAGGGTTAGGTTGTTGTTGTTGGTTAAGGTTGGAATGTTTGGGGGTGAGAATGTTAGTGGGTTAGGTTGGTTAAGTGTTGGAATGTTTGGGGTGAGAATGTGTAGTGGGTTAGGTTTGGTTGTGTAATGTTTGGGGTGAGGTTAGTGGGTCAGGTTATGTTGTGTGGAATGTTCTGTTCAGAATAGTGGGTGTGGTGTGCTCTGAGGTACATAGTCAGGAGGAGTGTGTTTCACCTTAATAGAGTGTTACGCCCTCCTGCTGGCTTCCTGTTGACCTTTAATCCTAGTAGAGCATAAGTTGCAGTAGTGTTTTAGGTTAGGGGGTTTGTTTGTGTTAGTGTTGGCTTGAATGCTTAGTTCGGTTTGCTAGATTGCATTAAGATAGTTGTTGGTGTTGGTTTAGATGATTGGTTGGTTGTTGGGATTACATTAACTTAAGAAAGGATGGATTTAGATCATATGTATGGGTATGTGAACTCTATTATTATTGTCACGTTACGCTTCTCCCACCATCACCTCATCACCTCCCCATCGCCCTCCTCCCTCCCTCCAGTATATCCGGCTACGTTGGTTCCATCACTTGTGCTATGTCCTGTTTCTCCCAGCATCATTATGTACTAGGGGAGATCCGTCCCCACACCTTTCCTGGAAACAGTCGTGGTAAGGTCATGACCTTTTCCGTGACCTGCTGAAAGTGTTCCAGGGAAGGTGCATGACTTGTGTTGACCCCCAGAGTGCTCTAGGGAAGGTCATGACCCCTCTTGACCCCAGAACATGTTTATGGAAGGTCATGACCCCTCTGACCCCAGAACATGTTTAATGGAAGGTCATGACCCCTTGACCCCAGATCATGTTTAATGAAGGTCATGACCCCAGAATGTGTGTCTCAGGGGAAGGTTATGACCCCTCTTGACCCCAGAATGTGTCTAGGAAGGTCATGACCTCTTGACCCCAGATTATGTCTCTAGGAAGTCATGACCCCTCTTGACTCTTTAAGAATGTGTCTCAGTATTCTGAAAATACCATTTCTCGATCTAAAAATAACCATTGAAATATATTCTAACAGCAAACTCAGATATTTAAATTAATGGCGAGATCAAATGGTAAATATTCGACCGTTTGTTCTGTCTGTCGGTATTGAATTGGAAATAGATCGTTAAAAGTGAAGAGTATTTAATTAGGCTGATATAGGTCAACAGGTGTCGTTTAAAAAAAATGAAATACCTTGATAATTAGCGGCAGCATATCTTACCTGGCCTGGTTTCTTACCGAGTCAAGGCAACATTGATTCAACCGAGGCGAGAAGATGCTGTTAATGTAGGGTGAGGAGGAGAGAGAGAGAGAGAGAGAGAGAGAGAGAGAGAGAGAGAGAGAGAGAGAGAGGTGTTAGCAGCTTTAATTTCCCCATTGGTAAAATAATTTGGAGGATCGTTTGGATATGTGAGCTGTTTTAATTTATCTTTCACTGATATGCAATTTTGATGAGGAGATTGAAGTTTATATTATGTATTGAAGATGACGGCCAGAAATGTTGGGTAGTTTAATTTCACGACAATTTTGAAGGCAGATAAAGTGTAACATATACACCTGAATAAATATATGCTAGGTGACAGTGTGAAAGTGAGTTAGCTTTAACCCTTTACAAAGACAGCTACGTAATGATGTTCCAAGTCTTTATCATGTTCTGTAAACGTGATATATTATTTTTGGGGAGGAGGAAGAGTGAGTTATCTCTCTTCTGTGTATCTTGTAGGAAGTAGCAAAACACACACACACACACACACACACACACACACACACACACACACACACACACACACACACACACACACAGGTCGAAGCTTGCCTGTAGTATTGATCTTCAGGGGCTGACCCCTTCGTTGTCTGTCTTGTGCCGGTGTGTTATAAAAGTTTCTCTGGACGAATGAATGAGTGAATGGACAAACGAACGATCGAACGAACGAACGGATCAGAACGAAAGGAATGAATGAATGAATGAATGAACGGACGAATGGAATGAACGAACGAGAGTGAATGAACGCACGAATGAACGAACGCATTCAGTCACTCACTCACTAACGCACATATACAACACACACACACACACACACACACAGACTGTCGCAAATTTAGGTCATGGGCACTTCCAGGCTGCCACCACACTGTCAGACGAATACCACGGAAATAACCTAACCCGGCCTTGGTCCTGCCCTACCCCGTCCTAACCAACCCTAACCCAACCCTAACCAACCCTAACCCAACCAACCTAACAAACCCCAACCTAACCTAACCTAACCCTAACCTAACCCTAACCTAACCCTAACCAACCCTAACCTAACCCCTACCAACCCCTAACCTCCACAACCAACCCAACCTAACCCTAACCTAACCAACCCTAACCAACCCTGACCCAACCAACCTAACAAACCCAACCTAACCCCAACCTAACCTAACCTAACCCCAACCAACCCTAACCTAACCTCACTAACCCTAACCTAACCCTAACCAACCCCTAACCTAACCCTTCCCAACCCTAACCTAACCCTAACCAAACCCTAACCTAACCCTAACCTAGCCCTAACCCAGCCCTAACTTAACCCTAACTCCAGCCTCCAACCAAACCTCTAACTCAACCCCTGACCAACCCTAACTCTAACCCTAACCAAACCCAACCTAACCCCAACCAACCCTAACCCAACCCTAACCAACTCTAACCTAACCCTTACTCAACCTCAATGCCTAACCCCAACCAACCCTAACCTAACCCTATCCAACCCTTCACCAATCCTTAACCTAACCCATTCTACTCAACCTTTATAAATAAATAATTAAGGTTTTTCCGTTAAAATACAAAAGAAAGGAAACAGTGGGCAGGTGAGAGGATTTATCCATTGAGAGGGATTTATTCACGTGAGGATTTATCCACGAGAGGATTTATCCACGAGAGGGATTTATTCGCGAGGGATTATCCACGAGAGGATTTTTCACTTGAGAGGGATTTATCCACAAGAGGATTTATTCACGTGAGAGGGATTTATCCAATGAGAGGATTTATTCACGAGGATTTATTCATTAGATGGATTATCACGGAGGATTTATCTATTAGGATTTATTCACGAGAGGGATTTATTCACGAGGGGATTTATTCACGTGAGATTTCTATTCAGAGGATTTATTCACGGGGGATTTATTCACGTGAGATTTATCCACGAGAGGGATTTATTCACGTGAGAGGATTTATCCATTAGGGATTTATTCACGAGAGGGATTTATCCACGAGAGGATTTATTCACGTGAGGATTTATCTTACAGATGGATTTATTCACGTGAGGATTTATCTTAGGAGGGATTTATTCACGTGAGGATTTATCTACGAGAGGATTTATCTTCATGGAGAATATTTATGAGTGTGTCTGTCTGTCTGTCTGTTCATCTGTCCGTCTGTCTGTCTGTCTGCCTGTCTGTCTGTCTGTCTGTCTGTCTGTCTGTCTGTCTGTCTCTGTCTGTCTGTCTGTCTGTCTATCTGTCTATCTGTCTGTCTGTCTGTCTGCCTGTCTGTCATCTGTCTGCCTGTCTCTGTCTGTCTGTCTCTGTCTGTCTGTCTGCCTGTCTGTCTGTCTGTCTGTCTATCTGCTGTTGTCTGTCTGCCTCCGTCTGTCTATCTGTCTGCCTGTCTCTGTTCGTCTGTCTTCGTTCGTTGTCTGTCTGTCTGTCTCTGTTCGTCTGTCTCTTGTCTGCCTGTCTGTCTGTCTGTCTGTATCTGTCTGTCTGTCTGTCTGCCTGTCTGTTCATCTGTCTGTCTGTCTGTCTGTCTGTCTGTCTGTGTCTTGGCACGAGTCACAACATCTTCTAAGTGGCACTACCAGGATCGTATACTGTGGTGTGTCTGTCAGTCAGTCTGTCTATCTGTCTTGTTTATGCCTGTCAGTCTGTCTATCTGTCTTGTCTGTCCGTCTCTCTGCCTCGTCATGTCGCAGAGCACGCCTCATATACACTTTATTGATCTCAGGAGCTGTTGGCATCATACCTACACACACACACACACACACACACACACACACACACACACACACACACACACACCCTCCTGACACACACACACACCCCTTCCCCTGACACACACAGAACACCCCCTCACACCCAGACACCCCTCCCTGACACACACAGACACCCCCTCACACACACACAGACACCCTCACCACACACACAGACACCCCCTCCTGACACACACAAGACACCTCCCCTGACACACACAGACACCCCCCCTGACACACACCCCTTCCCCTGACACACACAGAACACCCCCCTCACACCCAGACACCCCCTCCCCCTGACACACACAGCACCCCTCCCCTTCACACACACACAGACACCCCCTCCCCTCACACACACAGACACCCTCCCCTGACACACAGCCAGACACCCTCCCTGACACACACAGACACCCTCCCCTGACACACACACACACCCCTGACACACAGACACCCTCACACACACAGACACCCCCTCCCCTGACACACACAGACACCCTCCCTGACACACACACGACACCCCCTCCCCACACACACAGACACCCCCTCCCCTGACACACACACACCCTCCCCTGACACACACAGACACCCCCTGACACACACAGACACCCCCCCTGACACACACACACACCCCTCCCTGACACACAGACACCCTCCCCCTGACACACACAGACACCCTCCCTGACACACAGACACCCCCTCCCCTGACACACACAGACACCCTCCCCTGACACACACAGACACCCTCCTGACACACACAGACACCCCTCCCTGACACACACAACGACACCCCCTGACACACACAAGACACCCCCCCTGACACACACAGACACCCTCCTGACACACAGACACCCCTCCCCTGACACACAGGAACACCTCCCCCTGACACACAGAACACCTCCTGACACACACAGACACCCTCCCTGACACACACAGACACCTCCCCTGACACACACAGACACCCCCTCCCCCTGACACAGACACCCTCCCCTGACACACACACACATCCTCCCCTGACACACACAGACACCCCCTCCCCCTCACACACACACAGACACCCTCCCCCTGACACACAGACACCCTCCCTGACACACACAGACACCCTCCCCTGACACACACAGACACCTCCCCACACACACAGACACCCCCTCCCTGACACACACAGCCCCCCCTGACACACACACACACCTCCCCACACACACAGACACCCCCTCCCCTGACACACACAGACACCCTCCCTACACACACACACCCTCCCCTGACACACACAGACACCCTCCCCCTGACACACACAGACACCCCTCCCCTGACACACACAGACACCCCTCCCCCTGACACACACAGACACCCTCCCCCCTGACACACACAGACACCCCCTCCCCTGACACACACAGACACCCTCCCCTGACACACACACACACCCCCCTGACACACACACACACACCCCTCCCCCTGACACACACACACACCTCCCCTGACACACAGACACCCCCCTGACACACACAAGACACCCCCTGACACACACAGCCCTCCCCACACACACAGACACCTCCCCTGACACACACACACGACACCTCCCCCCGACACACACAGACACCCCTCCCCTGACACACACAGACACCCCCCTGACACACACAGACACCCCCCCCCCTGACACACACAGGCACCCTCTCCACACAGACACCCCCCTGACACAGACACCCTCCCTGACACACACAGACACCCTCCTGACACACACAGACACCCCTCCCCCTGACACACACACAACACCCTCCCTGACACACAGACACCCTCCTCCTGACACACACAGACACCCCCCTGACACACACACACACCTCCCCCGACACACACACACACCCTCCCTGACACACACAGACACCCTCCCCCTGACACACACAGACACCTCCCGGCCACACAGACACTCTCCCTGACACACACAGACACCCCCCTGACACACAAACACCCTCCCCCCTGACACACACAGACACCCTCCCCACACACACACACCTCCCCCTGACACACAAACACCCCCTGACACACACAGACACCCCCCCCCCTGACACACACAGACACCCTCCTGACACACACACACCCTCCCCTGACACACACACAGACACCTCCCCTGACACACACAGACACCCCTCTGACACACACACACCCCCCCCTGACACAGGCACCCCCTCCCCCGACACACACAGACACCCTCCCTGACACACACAAGACACCCCCTCCCCTGACACAGACACCCTCCCCTGACACAAAGACACCCCCCTGACACACAGACACCCTCCCCTGACACACACACACCCCCCCTGACACACACAGACACCCCTCCCCTGACACACACAGACACCTCCCCCCCTGACACACACACACCTCCCCCAGACACACACAGACACCTCCCCCTGACACACACAGACACCCCCTCCCCTGACACACACACAACACCTCTCCCTGACAACACCCCTCCTGACACAACACCCCCTCTGACACACACACACCTCCCTGACACACACAGACACCCCCTCCCCTGACACACACAGAACACCCTCCCCCTGACACACAGCCCCTCCCCGACTCCCCTGACACCTCAACCCTCCCCACACCCCCGCATCACAATTGGCAAGGGGTCTGTACACCACTCTTTTACACAACCCGTATATATACACAACTAATGTCAGGAATAACCGTATAGCGACACACAGCCTTGATAGACAACACGGGTATAGGAACACGGGCCAATATTGGTGGCAGTGATTTAGTGAGGGAGAGTGGCTGGTGGTGGAGGAAGTGTCTGGTGGTGGAGGAAGTGTTGGTGGAGGAAGTGGCTGGTGGTGGAGAGTGTCTGGTGGTGGAGAAGTGTGGTGGTGGAGAAGTGGCTGGTGGTGGAGAAGGTGGTGGAGAAGTGTTGTAGTGGAAGTGGCTGTGGTGGAGGAGTGGCTGGTGGTGGAGGAAGTGACTGGTGGTGGAGGAAAGTGTCTGGTGGTGGAAGAATGGCTGGTGGTGGAGAAGTGTCTGGTGGTGGAGAAGTGGCTGTTGGTGGAGAAAGTGGCTGGTGGTGGAGAAGTGGCTGGTGGTGGATAAGTGTCTGGTGGTGGAGAAGTGGCTAGTGGTGGAGGAAGTGGCTGGTGGTGGAGAAGTGGCAGTGGAGAAGTGGCTGGTGGTGGAGAAGTGGCTAGTGGTGGAGGTAGCTGTGGTGGTGGAGAAGTGTTGGTGGTGGTGGCCTGGTGGAGGAGTGGTGGTGGTGGTGGCCTGGTGTGAGTGTTGGTGGTGGAAAGTGTCTGGTGGTGGAGAGGTGTTGGTGAGGGAAGGTTCTGGTGGTGAAGAGTGTCTGGTGGTGGAGGAGTGTCTGGTGGTGGAGAAGTGTCTGGTGGTGGAGAAGTGTCTGGTGGTGGAAGTGTCTGGTGGTGGAAAGTGTCTGGTGGTGGAGGAAATGTGTGGTGGAGGAGAAAGTGGCTGGTGAAGATGTCTGGTGGGTGGAGAAGTGTTGGTGGTGGAGGAAGTGTTGGATGGTGGAAATGTCTGGTGGTGGAGAAGTGGCTGGTGGCAGAAAGTGTCTGGTGGTGGAGAGAGTGTTGGTGGTGGAGGGGTGTCTGGTGGTGGAAGGTGGAGATGTTGAGTGGTGGAGGGAAAGTGTTTGGTGGGGGTTGCCTAAGTTAATCCTCTCGGCTTGAAGCAGAGATTTGAGTGTCAGTGTTGGATGAGTGATCATGTTTGTTGAGAGCGTGGCTGTGATTGGTTTCATTCTGTGGCGTGGCTGTGATTGTTCATTCAAGCGTGGCTGTGATTGGTTCATTCTGTGAGGCGTGGCTGTGTGGTTTCCTTCTGTGAGGCGTGGCTGTGATTTTATGTAGTCGTGCTGTGATTGGTTCATTCTGTAGCATGCGTGTAGTGGTTCATTCTGTGAGCGTGGCTGTGATTGGTTTCATTCTGGATGCGTTGCTGTATTCTTCTGTAGCGTGCTGTATTGTTCATTCTGTGTGGCGTGGCTGTGGTTGGTTTTTCTGTGAGGCGTGGCTGTGATTGGTTCATTCTGTGGCGTGGCTGTGGGCTGATGCTGTGATTGGTTCATTCTGTGAGGCGTGGCGTTTGATTTTCATTCTGTGAGCGTGGCTCGTGATTTTCATTCTGTGAGGCGTGGCTGTGATTGGTTCATTCTGTGGTAGTTCATTCTGTGAGCGTGGCTGTGATTGGTTCATTCTGTGAGGCGTGGCTGTGATTGGTTCATTCTGTGAGGCGTGGCTGTGATTGGTTCATTCTGTGAGGCGTGGCTGTGATTGGTTTCATTCTGTGACGTGGTGGTTGTTCTTCTGTGAGGATGGGAGAGGCCGAGCCGGTTGACAGTATACTTATTAATGCAATAAAGTCTCACATAACCGGATTAAATAGTAAACGGATTATCTGGTTAAAGAAAAAAGTTTGGTTACTCGTACATGTTCCCTCAACCGGATAAAAATCGTCCTAAATTGGATATTTTCCGGATAATCTCGAGAATTTCCGGTTATTCGTGGAAATATCCGGTTTTGTTAATACAAGCGTTAAATGTGAACACCGAAACAGGAAAATTAAGATGAAAAAGAAGGGCAATTATATACACTTCTTTATCCAGTAAACATGTGTACTTTCAAACATATGTACTCTCTTTCCTAACTTATGTAATGTAATATATAACAGAAGTACAGTACAGAAAAGACTTGTACTCACTATTACATCCATTACAGTTACCCATCTTTGTAGAAAAACTTATTAGCGTGACACTCGATTTTATTATTATTTTTTTTGGGCGGGAAATCTGAAACTCCTGAGGGAAGCCGAACGCGTCTCATAAACCAATAATTGGAGACGTCTTGTTAGGGAGACTATAGTAATGATGATGGTAATAATAATGATAACTACAATAACGATGACAATAATAATGATAATACTACTACTACTATTAATAATATTCATAATAATGATAACGACAACAACACTAATAATAATAATGATAATAATATAACACAATAATAATAATAATAATAATAATAATAATAATGATAGCTACAATAACGATAACAATAACTATAATAATTACTAACAACAACAATAATAACAACAACAACAATAATAACAACAACAACAACAACAATAATAATAAATATGAACATATGTTAACAATAACCAAAAGTTAAATTACAAGGGAATTTAACAGACACATTAAAACAGTCTGGGTTAAATAGAATTTCTTAAATGACCCAAATAATAGTAAATTAATAGTGTTAAATCACCTGTGTGTGTGTGTGTGTGTGTGTGTGTGTGTGTGTGTGTGTGTGTGTGTGAACTAAACTCCACACCCATGACAATTCTTGAAAGCTGATTGGTTACCACTCGTCTAATGAATCATTCCACCAATCATCTTAGGGGTATTAGTCCCATAGCAACCCAACAACCAATCAACTTGCACACCTCGTCATGGTTGCTAAGGCCGCTGGAAATGGCGAAAGCTAATTGGTCCATACAGATTAGGTTAGGTTTAGGTTAGGTTGAGAGAGTGATTGTAAGGCAGGGTTGATAAATGAGAGGTGGCAGAAGCCGATGATAAAGGGGAAGTATAAAAGGCAAAGAGATTAAATCGGATTAAGTCGCAGTGACGTGATTAATGAGAGGGGAGGGGGAGGAGGTGGGGGAAGAAGAGGGAAGAGGAAGAGGAAGAGTGGAGGAGGAAGAAGAGAGAGGAGAGGAGATGAAGAGGGTGGAAGAGGAAGAGAAAGAAGAATAAGTTAATGACCATTAGTATAGTTAATGACCACACAATCTGGGATGGATTTTAATGATTGGCAGATGCTGCACACACAGGTGTTTCGGGTCACCTGGAGATTAGACCCCCACCTAGCCTGTTTATTTCAACCTGATGAGTTAAAACACCTTAAGACTACATGGTTGGATTTTGTGAGTTAGGTTGGGTTTGGTTGGGTTAGGTGTTGGGTTGATTTGGTTGTGTAGGTTAGGTTTGGTTAGGTTGGTGGGTTGGGTTGTTGGGTTGGTAGGGTTTAGGTTGGTGGGTTTGGTTTGGTTTGGTTTGGGGTTTGGTTTGGGTTTGGTTTGGGTTGGGTTAGGTTGGGTTAGGTTTGGTTGGGTTGGGTTAGTTTGGGTCTGGTTTGGTTGGTTAGGTTAGGTCGGTTTGGGTTTGGTTAGGTTAGGTTTAGGTTTGGTTAGGTTTGGTTAGGTTAGGGTTAGGTTTGGTTGGGTTAGGGTGAGGTTAGTGGTGGGGTTAGGCTGGTTGAGGTCTGGGTTAGATTAGGCTAGTGTGTGTGTTGGCGTTAGGTTGGATTGAGGTTGCTACTCAGATTATCATTAAGATCTTCAGGTGGAATAAACTAGTGTAACCTTTATGTGATCTGATATACTTACCTTAACTATGTTGTTTTAGGTCATATCTAAGATCGGGATATATTAGCGATCCGTGACGTCATGTGACCTTTTTGGGTTTTTCCTAGTGGCGACAACCTGGAGAATGTCAGTCGCGTTCACAAATAAATTCACAAATAAACACAAATTTTTTTTAATGTTCCTTAATATCCCACAAATTGTTTTTATTATTTAAGATGGATTTTATTTGCTTTGTGGGATTTTTTTTAGTTGTATTTTGATGTTTTATGTAAATGTTTAAATGTTTGAATGTTTGAATGTTTTATGTGTAAATGTTTTGTGTCTTGTTCAGGTGAGTGTTGAACCTGTGGAGGAGGAAGGTGATGGTGGGTGAGCATGACTCTCTCTCTCTCTCTCTCTCTCTCTCTCTCTCTCTCTCTCTCTCTCTCTCTCTCTCTCTCTCTCTCTCTCTCTCTCTCGCTCTTATGACCTCCTCCCTCCTACTCTACCTTCACCACCCCTCACTCTTCCTATCTCCATCGCCTCCTCCTCCCCTCTCCTTCACCGCCTCTTGCTACCTCCTACTCTACTACCTCCTCCCGTCCTTCCTACCTCCCTCTTTACCTCCTCCCCTCAAACCTCTTACCGACCTCTCATAACTCACAAATGTACCTTCTACCATCGATGTGTATTTTGGCGGGAAGCAGCTGACCATTGCCCACTTCCACCCTCAGACTTATCATTAGTGGGGTATTGGCGGGAAACGGATATTTTTGCGGGGAAACGGATATTTTGGCGGGAAACAGGTATAAACATGTAATTATTTCGTCCATAGAATATTATTGTTTACATATTTTTTGGCGAAGCATGACCACAATGACGTTAAATCCACAACACATTAATAATAACAGACTTTTGGCGGCAAAGCTGGTGGGGTGTACTTCAGGACGTGTCAGCAGGTTGTGTGAGCGAAATAAACACGTAACACGGAGCTTTGTCTTAAAGTGTATTGATTGACTTAATGTCTCGATGGGGCTATAAATAACTCTCTCTCTCTCTCTCTCTCTCTCTCTCTCTCTCTCTCTCTCTCTCTCTCTCTCTCTCTCTCTCTCTCTCTCACCTGCCTAGTGAGACTTAATCATACCTTCCTGAATGTCATGTCATGTGGCTATTTGGCCCAGCTGTTCCTATACAGTTGAGGCTGTGAAGGCTTTGAGTACAGTGCCGGTCATTGTGTGCCCTTATGTACTGTATTATTACCCTCTACTGTCGCCCATTACTGTCGCCTCTGTAGCCTCCATCGCCTTCTGTCGCCCATTACTGTGCTTCTGTCGTCACTGCTATCGACCTGTTCTATCATCCTCTACTGTCGCCATTACTATCGCCCATTACTATCGTCACTTCCTCCCTGTTCTATCATCCTCTACTGTCGCCCATTACTATCGCCCATTACTATCGTCCGCTACTGTCGCCCTGTTCTATCATCCTCTACTGTTGCCCATTACTATCGCCTTTTCTATCGTCGCTACTGTCGCCCTGTTCTATCATCCTCTACTTTGTCGCCCGCACGTAGCATTACTATCGTCTGCTACTGTCTCCTGTTCTATCAATCTACCTGTCGCCCATTACTATCGTCTGCTACTGTCTCCCTGTTCTATCATCCTCTACTATCGCCCATTACTATCGTCTGCTACTCTCCCTGTTCTATCATCCTTCTACTGTCGCCCATTACTATCGCCCATTACTATCGTCCGCTACTGTCGCCCTGTTCTATCATCCTCTACTGTCATTACTATCGTCTGCTACTGTCTCCCTGTTCTATCATCCTCTACTGTCGCCCGCTACTGTGCCCATTACTATCGTCGCTACTGTCGCCCTGTTTCTATCATCCTCTACTGCTCGCCCATTACTATCGTCTGCTACTGTCTCCTGTTCTATCATCCTCTACTAGCCCATTACTATCGTCTGTACTGTCTCCCTGTTCTATCATCCTCTACTATCGCCCATTACTATCGTCCTCTGTCGCCCTGTTCTATCATCCTCTACTGTCGCCCATTACTATCGCCCATTACTATCGTCCGCTACTGTCGCCCTGTTCTATCATCCTCTCTGTCGCCCGCTACTGTCGCCCATTACTATCGTCTGCTACTGTCTCCTGTTCTATCTCTACTGTCGCCTATTACTATCGTCTGCTACTGTCTCCTGTTCTATCATCCTCTACTATCGCCCATTACTATCGTCTGCTACTGTCTCCCTGTTCTATCTCTACTGTCGCCCATTATATCGCCCATTACTATCGTCCGCTACTGTCGCCTGTTCTATCATCCTCTACTGTCGCCCATTACTATCGTCTGCTACTGTCTCCTGTTCTATCATCTTCACTGTCGGCCGCTACATCTCCATTACTATCGTCCGCTACTGTCGCCCTGTTCTATCATCCTCTACTGTCGCCCTTACTATCGTCTGCTACTTGTCTCTGTTCTATCATCCTCTACTGTCGCCCATTACTATCGTCTGCTACTGTCTCCCTGTTCTATCATCCTCTACTATCGCCCATTACTATCGTCCGCTACTGTCGCCTGTTCTATCATCTCAGTAGCCTTCTATCGCATTACTATCGTCTGCTACTGTCTCCTGTTCTATCATCCTCTACTGTCGCCCGCTGTGCCATTACTATCGTCTGCTACTGTCTCCCTGTTCTATCATCCTCTACTGTCGCCATTACTATCGTCTGCTACTGTCTCCTGTTCTATCATCCTCTACTGTCTCATTACTATCGTCTGCTACTGTCTCCCTGTTCTATCATCCTCTGTCGCCCTGTTCTGTCATCCTCTACTGTCGCCCTACTGTCGCCCATTACTATCGTCTGCTACTGTCTCCTGTTCTATCATCCTCTACTGTCGCCCATTACTATCGTCTGCTACTGTCCCTGTTCTATCATCTCTACTGTCGCCCATTACTATCGTCTGCTACCTCTCCCTGTTCTATCATCCTCTACTGTCGCCCATTACTATCGTCTGCTACTGTCTCCCTGTTCTATCATCCTCTACTGTCGCCCATTACTATCGTCTGCTACTGTCCCTGTTCTATCATCCTCTACTGTCGCCCTGTTCTATCATCCTCTACTGCCCGCTACTGTCGCCCATTACTATCGTCTGCTACTGTCTCCTGTTCTATCATCCTCTACTGTCGCCCATTACTATCGTCTGCTACTGTCTCCCTGTTCTATCATCCTCTACTGTCGCCCATTACTGTATTCCGCTACTGTCGCCCTGTTCTATCATCTCTACTGTCGCCCATTACTATCGTCTGCTACTGTCGCCCTGTTCTATCATCCTCTACTGTCGCCCCTTCTGTTGCCCATTACTATCGTCCGCTACTGTCGCCTGTTCTATCATCCTCTACTGTCGCCCATTACTATCGTCTGCTACTGTCTCCTGTTCTATCATCTCTACTGTCGCCCATTACTATCGTCTGCTACTGTCTCCCTGTTCTATCATCCTCTGTCGCCCTCTCATGCTTATTACTATCGTCTGCTACTGTCTCCCTGTTCTATCATCCTCGCCCATTACTATCGTCTGCTACTGTCTCCCTGTTCTATCATCCTCTACTGTCGCCCATTACTATCGTCTGCTACTGTCTCCTGTTTCATCATCCTCTACTGCTTCGCCCGTACTGTCGCCCATTACTATCGTCTGCTACTGTCTCCCTGTTCTATCATCCTCTACTGTCGCCCGCTACTGTCCATTACTATCGTCCGCTACTGTCTCCTGTTCTATCATCCTCTACTGTCGCCCTCTACTGTCGCCCATTACTATCGTCTGCTACTGTCTCCTGTTCTATCATCCTCTACTGTCGCCCATTACTATCTGCTACTGTCTCCTGTTTCTATCATCCTCTACTGTCGCCCATACTATCGTCCGCTACTGTCGCCCTGTTCTATCATCCTCTACTGTCGCCCATTACTATCGTCCGCTACTGTCGCTGTTCTATATCCTCTACTGTCGCCCGCTACTGTCGCCCATTACTATCGTCTGCTACTGTCTCCCTGTTCTATCATCCTCTACTGTCGCCCTCTACTGTCGCCATTACTATCGTCTGCTATACTCCCTGTTCTATCATCCTCTACTGTCGCCCATTACTATCGTCTGCTACTGTCTCCCTGTTCTATCATCCTCTACTGTCGCCCATTACTATCGTCTTCTACTGTCTCCCTGTTCTATCATCCTCTACTGTCGCCCATACTGTCGCCCATTACTATCGTCTGCTACTGTCTCCCTGTTCTTATCATCCTCTACTGTCGCCGTAGCCCATTACTATCGTCCGCTACTGTCTCCCTGTTCTATCATCCTCTACTGTCGCCGCTACTGTCGCCCATTACTATCGTCTGCTACTGTCTCCCTGTCTATCATCCTCTACTGTCGCCCTCTACTGTCGCCCATTACTATCGTCTGCTACTGTCGCCCTGTTCTATCATCCTCTACTGTGCCCGCTACTGTCGCCCATTACTATCGTCCGCTACTGTCGCCTGTTCTATCATCCTCTACTGTCGCCCATTACTATCGTCTGCTACTGTCGCCCTGTTCTATCATCCTCTACTGTCGCCCGCTACTGTTGCCCATTACTATCGTCCGCTACTGTCGCCCTGTTCTATCATCCTCTACTGTCGCCCGCTATGCGCCCATTACTATCGTCTGCTACTGTCTCCCTGTTCTATCATCCTCTACTGTCGCCCTCTACTGTCGCCCGCTACTGTCCGTTAGTGTCACCTTCAGCACGTCAGGGACCAGTTATTGGACCGTGTCGTGGGCGCTAAATATTCACATCTGGTCCTATTGACTTTTGAGAGAGTGAAACATGGAGGCTGTGTCTGTCTGTCTGTCTGTTAGATGACGTGTGCCGGGGTGTCTGTGTCTGTCTGTCTGTTAGATGTGTGTCGGTCTGTCTGTCTGTTAGATGTTGTGTGTGTGTGTGTAAACTTCTTTTAGTATTTTCTTGGGAACAGTATCACAGATAAGCGCTGGTCGCGGATGTGGCTCAGGGGGTTTGTCAGTCAGGGGAAGGCAGTAAGGGATGATGTCAGTCAGGGGAAGGCAGTAGGGATGATGTCAGCTAGGGGAAGACAGGGATGTCAGTCAGGAGATGTCAGCTAGGAGTAATTCAGTCAGGCGGATGTCAGCTCATAGCGTCAGGAACAACACTCCCTCGGCCCTGACACAAGTCGATGACGGAATCTAATATATTAATTTCTGGTACGTGTTTGTGATGTTGCAACACGCAGACAGGTGTGTTACTAGCCAGGTGTGTTGCCAGACAGGTGTGTTGCCGAACAGGTGTGTTGCATGACAGGTGTGTTGCCAATCAGGTGTGTTGCCAGCCTGGTGTGCTGCTTGCCAAGTGTGTTGCAAGACAGGTGTGTTGCCAGCCAGGTGTGTTGCTAGCCAGGTGTGCTGCTAGCCAAGTGTGTTGCAAGACAGGTATGTGCACGCGGGTGTGTTGCCACCCGACTGTGTGTTTCTTCAGGTGTGTCCCGTCAGGTGTGTTTATCACCTGGTGTTAGCGGGATTAATTTGGGCGTTACCCTGACACCCCCTTCTCAGGTGACACACACACCCACCTTACTGCTCTCTCTCTCTCTCTCTCTCTCTCTCTCTCTCTCTCTCTCTCTCTCTCTCTCTCTCTCTCTCTCTTTCTTTACCTCATATCCTTGTACTCCTGTTATCTTGTTATCTTAGTGTGACCTTAATTGACCATATCTTGAAGACTTATCTTAGTGGTTATCTTATCCTTGAGGGTGTGATAATATCTTGTGACGGAATCTGGGTTAGTGTTATCCTGGTGTGGTTTAATTAACGCTGTCAGGTTAGTTAATACAGTACTGTCAGGTTAGTTAATATAGTACTGTCAGGTTAATTAAGACTGTTAAGTAATGTTTAATAATAATAATAATAGTAGGGTAATAGAAATAATGGTAATAATAATAATGATGAGGATGATGATGATGAGGATGATGATGCGGTAATGAAATAATAATATTGACATTAATAATAATAATAATAATAATAATAATAATAATAATAAATGTTATAAGGAAGATAATGATAATATTTGTAATAATAATAACAACAATAATAACAAATCACAACAACAACAACACATTCTCTTGTCATAATTAAACAGGTATTACACATGTTACTCTTTTATCTCCCGTGTTATGAAGCCTTCAGTATCATGTTAATATTATGCCTGACCAAACATTACAACTGTGTGTGTGTGTGTGTGTGTGTGTGTGTGTGTGTGTGTGTGTGTGTGTGTGTGATAATAATAATAATAATAATAATAATAATAAAAATAATAATAAACGGTTTATTAACAGAGTTGCAGCTGGCTGAAAATATGCACGACTTACATTTGATTTAGACATAATGATATAATATGCGTTGATAATATTTACAGGGCTGTACAGTACATAAATCAGGAGTTGTTTATTATTTTAACAATAGATGGGATGGTGCTGTTCTTATATCTATCAGTGGGCTCTTGTGGGCTGAATTTTTTGTAGTGGCGGACTGCGTGAGTTGGGTGGGGGGCGCCGGTGGCAGAAGGTGGCGATGACGAGGGTGGTGCATTAGTTGGCTGCCAAGCCTTTCCAGTGCTTGGTGGTGGAGGTCACTGAGGGATGGCATTTCCAGGGTGGAGAGCATTGGTGTAGCCGGGTAGTCTGCCAAGCGTGATTCTGCAGGCCCTTTTCTGTACCTTCTCTGGCTGACGTTGTTGGGTAGAGTTGAAGAAGACGACCAGGCTGGTGACGCATACGTTGGTTTGGAATAAAGGCGTTGTAGATGGTCCTCAGCTCTGGTGTGGGTGTCCCAAGTAACCTAAGTCGTCGTAGCATGTAGAGACGGTACAGGCTGCCTTGCTGTGTGTTATTTATGGGCCTTCCAGTCCAGTTTGTTGTCTATAGTTACACCCAGGAGTTTGGCAAACTGCACCAGCTGGAGAGGATGGGCACCCACTGTGACTGTTGGGGCTTGCACTGGAGTGTGTGTGTGTGTGTTGTGACCTGAATATTTTTTACATGCATAAGGATCATACTTTTTTCCCTACTACTACTTTGCTGTCACTTGGAATCGAGTATGAAGATCATCCAGCTATGATACAATGATATGAGTTATTAAGGATGTCACCTTCGTTGGTGAGCTCTGAGGTGACTAAAGGGGCCGATATGGGACCGGCAGGGTCGATCACAGATGTTGCACATGTGGAGGGCTACATCTAGTGCGGGAGGGGCGGCGGCAGCGTCTTTCCGGCGTTGGCGCTTGTCTGCCTCGGTATGCAGTCGGGCTAACTCTAGAGTATTGACAACTCGTGTGGTGTTCCTTCAAGCGTTACGGTGTGGAGTAATCGTTCCCCCAACACACACACACACACACACACACACACACACACACACACACACACACACACAGTACAATCTAGTCATTTCACGTAATAGCTATGAAACTTACTTTTAGCCATTTCGTATAATTAAGTTACTTTACGTTAAGTTAGATTAGGTCAAGTTAGATTAAGTTAGGTCACGTAAGTCACGCTGAATGTTTAGTGTGTGTGTGTGTGTGTGTGTGTGTGTGTGTGTGTGTGTGTGTGTGTGTGTGTGTGTGTGTGTGTTAATATATAATAATAATTAACGGTTTATTGAAAAGAGCTTGGCAGCCAGAAGGCTGTGTGTGTGTGTGTGTGTTTAGGTTTGTGTGTTTTATTCTTGTGTATGTAACTACGTATACATATGTTTGTGTGTGATTTAATACACACAAACTATAAAACTCAAACACTAAAAAACCTCCATTATCAAACCAAACATAAACAAACACTCAACGTTGTAAACAAAACTCCCCAAAAACGTTCAAGTATTAAACGTTTCCATCAACGCTCAACGGCCATAAACGTCAACTCTTGTGTAATGTTATGAGAATACACCGTCATTAAATTTAAAGTATATACTGTATATATATATTCTAGTGAACATAAAGCTTCACTCAGTGCGCTAAGAGGAAATACGTGTTATCTTACTAAGTGTGTGATAATTATGGTAGGCCGGGAGGAGGGGTGAAAGGTAGGGTGGGAGAGAGGGAGGAGGGTGGTGGCAGGTAGGGTGGGAGGAGGGAGGGAGGGAGGGTGGGTGGCAGGAGGAAGGGAGGGAGGTGTGGGTGGCAGGTAGGGTGGGAGAGAGGGAGGAGGGGTGGTGGCAGGTAGGAAGGGAGGGAGGGGTGGCAGGTTGTCAGAGAGAGACTGGCAGGCAACACTAAACTGAGGATATTAATGTTTGCTAATATGTAATACTGGTAATGATTATAATGCTAAGATTCTCTTGATTATAAATAATAATAATAATAATAATAATAATAATAATAATAATATATAATGATAATAATAATAATAATAATAATAATTTCGCAGTGTACCAGTAGTGATAATGATAAAAATATGAACGTAAAAAAATAATAAAAATAATGATAATAATATTTGAATTAATATTAATAGTGTAAACCATAATGATAATAATAATGATAATAATAATAATTATAATAATAACAACTACAACAAATAATAACAGAGGTAGGGTCATTACGGTGAGCGCTAACACAGGTTTAATATTGTACAGGTATTATGAGCACATAAACAAATTTTATAGCCGAGGTAAACTGTGGCCTCCAGACTCCACACACACATACCTTAACCCCTGGAGGACGATGACTTAACCTCTTGAGGACGATGACTTAACCTCTTGAGGACGATGACTTAACCTCTTGAGGACGATGACTTAACCTTTGACGATGACTAACCCTTTGATGATGATGACGATGACTTAACCTCTTGAGGACGATGACAACCTTTTGAGGACGATGACTTAACCCTTTGAGGATGATGACTTAACCTCTTTGACGATGACTTAACCCTTTGATGATGATGACGATGAATTAACCCTTTGGATGACGATGACAACCTCTTTGACGATGACTTAACCCTTTGATGATGATGACGATGACTTAACCTTGAGGACGATGACAACCTTTTGAGGACGATGACTTAACCTCTTGACGATGACTTAACCCCTTTGATGACGATGACTTAACCCCTTGAGGACGATGACTTAACCCTTGAGGACGATGACTTAACCCTGAAGACGATGGATTATCCTCTTTGACGATGACTTAACCCTTTGAGGACGATGACTTAACCCTTTATGACGATGACTTAACCTTTTGGACGATGACTTAACCCCTTGATGACGATGACTTAACCCCTGAAGACGATGACTTAACCTCTTTGACGATGACTTAACCCTTTGAGGACGATGACTTAACCTTTTGGACGATGACTTAACCCTTGAGGACGATGACAACCCCTGAAGACGATGACTCTAACCTCTTTGACGATGACTTAACCCTTTGAGGACGATGACTTAACCCCTTTATGATGTTGACTTAACCTTTTGGACGATGACTAACCCCTTGAGGACGATGACTTATCCCTTGATGACAAAGACTTAACCCCTATGGACGATAACCAGAATAACACAAACATAGCCAGAATACACTACAGACTACACGATCTCACAAAAGGAAAACCTTACCCCAGACTTGGACCCTCTGTACCTTGGTTAATACAGTCCTCAAACGCGAACAAAATACTAAATTCCTCGGAGTTATTGGTGATGAGAAACTTAACTGGAGAAACCACATACAAGCCATGCAGAGTAAAAGTCAATAAACAGTGGTATCATGTATCACACGCGACAGTCACTCACCTCACAGCAATGAAAGAAATCTATCATGATCTTGTTTACCAACACCTGATACACTGTCATACCACTATGGGGGCCTCTGGCTCTTCAAAACACAATCTGATTACTGCACAAAAGTGAGTTTTGCAGAGCAATGACCTACTGAAAAAACTGATCACACAATCGAACAATTTGCAAAATTGAAAATATTAAAATAAAAGATATTAACACCTACTGTTATATCTTTGTTTACAAATCTAATCACTTGCTTGACATATTTCAGTTCGGAATAATCAGAGATAACAAGGCACCCATGCGCTCCTCAGTCCCAGACCTCCATAAAATATCACAGTGTGAAGGTGTGGAACAACTACACCCACCCATCCCAGCAAAGACTACGCTCCCTTTAAATCATCTCTTAAAAAATATCTATTGTCTAAGTATTAATATTTCTTGTAACACCTACTATATTTACAGTACCTGCTTTTATTGTACCATCAAAACCGTTTTATGGAAATCATTATGTAGATAGATAAAAAATTACTATTGCAATAAATATATTTGCCAACCAGACATACTCTGACAGCTCTGTCCTCTTGTTCTCACCTAAGACAACCCCTGTTGTACTGCTTCCCTCCTTATCATATTTTGTTACTCAATTCCACTGTATATTATGTATGTATATAATATAAAAAAAATAATATAATTATTGAAGTGGTAACATTATGAGATGGTCTTATTACTACCATGCTATTGTATATTCCAGGTGATACTAAATTGTTACATAATACCCTTCAGAGATAAATGTATAGTATATAACAGGTGCCTCAAGAGCTCAGGTTCTCAACGAAGCTCAGCCATGTTATATTGTTATTATTACCCACTCTGTATCTGTGTTTTTCTGACTAAATAAGCTGTTACAATATCATATAAGAAAAAACTAATTGTTTTGAAATTTGAAGCTTATTAATTAGGTACAGTGATGCGTCATTAATTAAGATAAATATTCACTCAACGATTTACTGTATATCTGATCATAAGGGTCATGGGTTAGTGAAAGGCTTAATAAACTCGGTCATGGGTCGTAAATGGCCTCTGAGGAGTGTATCGTTTGAGGTTGGTGGTGGGGCTGCTGCTCATCCTGCCAGAACCCATGCTTATGAGGGTATGGTCACAACCCTTATGAGGTATGGTCACGCCCACGCTTATGAGGGTACAGTCTAGCCACGCTTATGAGGGCATGGTCACAACCAGCTTATGGGGTACGGTCACAGCCCCACGCTTATGAGGCATGGTCACAACCCACGTTTATGAGGGTGCGGTCAGCCCACGCTTATGAGGGCATGGTCTCAACCCCACGCTTATGAGGGTGGTCTGTATGGGCATGGTCACAGCCACATATGAGGTATGGTGCAACCCATGCTTATGAGGGGCATGGTCTGTCCAGCAGCAGGGGGTGCAGTCTCAACCCCGCTTATGAGGTGCGGTCACAACCCACGCTTATGAGGCATGGTCACAACCCACGTTTATGGGGTGGTCTGTACGCTTGTAGGGCATGGTCACAACCCACTTATGGGGTATGGTCACAGCCCATGCTTATGAGGGCATGGTCACAACCCACGCTTATGGGGGTATGGTCACCACCATGCTTATGAGGGCATGGTCTGTACGCTTATGAGGTATATGGGTCACAACCCACGTTTATGAGGAATGGTGTGTGGGTGTGTCACTGTAGATGGGTTGTAGTCGTGTGTGTGTGTTAGTCAGCTCTTGTGGATACCAGGGGGGAGAGAAGGAAGGAAGGAGGAGGGATGAGTGAGTGAGGAAGGAGGGGAAGAAAGGAAGGAAGGAAGAAGGAGCAGGCAGGGCAGTAGCAGACGTCCTCTAATATTTCACAACAGTAGACTTGACTTTTGAAGGTGTGTAGTGTGTGTGTGTGTGTGTGTGTGTGTGTGTGTGTGTGTGTGTGTGTGTGTGTGTGTGTGTGTGTGCATAAGGGCATATCATAGCTAGATTAAAACATATATCTCCCCATAGATTAACAAGTACAAAACCCTCTTATAACCCAATGTACTACCTTATCTTACCCTACCCCTTACACCCCCTGCCCCCATACACCCCCTTACAATACCCCCTTACACCCTTTACACCCCCTTACATCCCCTTACCCCTACCCCTTACCCCTTACTACACATACACCCCTACCTATACACCACCCTACCCCTTACACCCTCCTACCCCTTTAGATAACTACAAACTCTTATCTTGCCATAAACCTTTAAAATCCCTGTTAAGTTAATTATAACCCTCCTCGAGACTCCCAGCCTCGCTAAATTCAGCTATAAATGCTAAATTCACCCATAAGTGTTAAATTTAGCTGTTAAGTACTAAATTCAGCTATTAAGTGCTAAATTCAGCTATTAAGTGCTAAATTCAGCTATAAGTGCTAAATTCACCCATGCTAAATTCTGCCATAAATGCTAAATTCCCCACAAACGCTAAATTCGGCTAAAACACTAAATTGAGCTCCAAACGCTAAATTCAGCCAAAAACGCTAAATTCAGCCAAAAACGCTAAATTCAGCTAAAAATGCTACATTCATCACTTAGGCCTACAGTTTGTTTTACATCTTGACATAACGCTCCGCCATATCGCATTAAGTTGTGATAAAATATAACCTCTATCGCGTGTGGACTTTATAAAGCAATCAATCAACAAATAAAACAGATATTAATATTTTTATCTTCTCGTAACATCTTGTGTGAACCGACTTAGTGAGAATTGATTGTAAATATTATGTTTCTGAGGAGTGTTTATGGATATGGTGTTTCACTGTTGTAGTTTATTGTTTGGCCATGGTATGATAATGTTGCATAGATCATGTAGCCCTAGATATTGTGGCTATAGATGTGTGGCCAGAGATCATGTGGCCCTAGATATTGTGGACAGAGATGTTGTGACACACCTTGTAATAGTGATCCTGGGTAATGGTACACAGTCTTTAATGTGTCAGGGCTGGGCTGGTGAGGCAGGGGACTGGTGAGGGGGCAGGGGACTGGTGAGGGGCTTGGGGACTGGTGAGGGGCGGGGGGACTGGTGAGGGTTTAGAGAGGGACTGGTAGGGCTTGAGGAGGACTGGTGAGGGCTTGGGAGGACTGGTAAGGTTTAGAGAGGACTGGTGGGGGGCTTGGGGGACTGGTGAGGGCCTTGAGGGGACTGGTGGGGGAGCTTGAGGGGACTGGTGGGGGCAGGGGACTGGTGAGGGGCCAGGGGATGGTGAGGGCTTGGGGGACTGGTGAGACAGGGGGACTGGTAGGGCAGAGCTTTAGAGGACTGGTAGGGCTGAGTGAAGCTGGAGAGAGAGAGAGAGGGAGAGTGGGTTTATTGTCCAATCTATTTTTCTTATTTTTTTAATTCTTTCTTTATTTGTCTGTGCGGTTGTCAGGTCGTCTTTCCCCCAGATGTTGACCGGGTTCGAATCTCGTCGCACTATCAATACCTTGAATATGATTATTTTTTGTGCTTGATTAGAGTCTACTTGGCGTGTTAATCTACTTATTTTGGAGTCTACCTGTCGTTAAATCTACCTGTTTGGGAGTCTACCTGTCATTAATCTACCTGTTTTGGAGTCTACCTGTCATTAATCTACCTGTTTTGGAGTCTACCTGTCCTTAATCTACCTGTTTGGAGTCTACCTGTCCTTAATCTACCTGTTTGGGGAGTCTACCTGTCCTTAATCTACCTGTTTGGGAGTCTACCTGTCGTTAATCTACCTGTTTTAGGAGTCCTGTCCTTAATCTACCTGTTTGGAGTCTACTCTGTATAATCTACCTGTTTGGGAGTCTACCTGTCCTTAATCTACTTATTTTGGAGTCTACCTGTCCTTAATCTACCTGTTTGGGAGTCTACCTGTCCTTAATCTACCTATTTGGGAGTCTACCTGTCCTTAATCTACCTGTTTTTGGAGTTTTACCTACAACACACATTAAAGATTCTCACTGTTTCCCCCCAAGTTAAATTTTCCCTTTAACTGGACATGTAACGAAATCATTGGCTCGAGGAAATAGTTAAGGTAAGTCTCGTAAGTTAAAGGTCTCTTAACTTGAGACTTGTTTTGAGCAGTTAGAGAGAGGACGCTATAACGGAGGAGATAACAGTACACACGATGATGTAGTGAGAGATGGAGAGGAGAGAGAGAGGGAGAGGAGGAGAGGCAGAGAAGGAGGGAGGAGAGGTGAATGATGGCGTCCATGGTAAGGCTGACATAGATGATGGCGTTTATGAAGGAGGAGGAGGCGGTGGTGGTGATGGAGAGGTGGTTGTGGTGGTGATGGAGGGGTGGTAGTGGTGGTGATGGTCATGATGATGGAGATGATGGAGAGAGGAATAAGTGGTAGACATGATAAGGGGAGATATTGATGAGGAAGGAGGAGGAGGAGGACAACGATGAAGAGGGAGAGAAGGGAGGGAGGTGGGGGCAGGGGGAGGTCACTGGAGGTTGTAGGTGAAACGACCACAGTTTTCTGCAGGAAAAATGTTTGTTTACATTCTGTGCGTCTTGGCTGTTGTCGGGAATTTTTGGCTCAAGATGAATGCTGAGTTGCTCCACCGCCTGCTGCTTTGTGGTGTAGGTGGTGAGTGAGGGTGTGGGTGGGTGAGTGAGGGGTGTGGGTGGGTGGGTGGGGTGTGGGTGGGTGGTGGGGGTGTGGGTGGGTGGGTGAGGGTGTGGGTGGGTGGTGGGGGTGTGGGTGGGTGGTGGGGGTGTGGGTGGGTGGGGTGGGGTGGTGGGTGGGTGGTGAGGGGTGTTTGGTGGTGGTGGGTGTGGGTGGGTGGTGGGGGTGGTGTGGTGGGTGGGTGGTGGGGTGTGGGTGGGTGAGTGAGGGTGTTGGTGGGTGTGTGGGGTGTGGGTGTGAGGGTGTGGGTGGGTGGGTGGGGTGTGGGTGGGTGGTGGGGTGTGGGTGGGTGGGTGGGGGTGTGGGTGGGTGGTGGGGTGGGTGGGTTGTGTGGGGTGTGGGTGGGTGGGTGGGGGTGTGGGTGGGTGGTGGGGGTGTGGGTGGGTGGTGGGGTTGTGGGTGGGTGGTGTGAGGGGTTGTGGGGTGTGTGGGTGGGGTGGGTGGGGGGTTGGGTGGGGTGGGGGGTGTGGGTGGAGTGAGGGGTGTGGAGTGGTTGGTGAGGGGTGTGGGTGGTGGGGTGGGGTGTGGTGGGTGGTGGGGGTGTGGGTGGGTGGGGTGTGGGTGGGTGGTGGGGTGTGGGTGGGTGGTGGGGGTTGGGTGGGTGGTGGGGTTGTGGGTGGGTGGGGTTGGGTGGGGTGACTGAGGTTGTGGGTGGGTGGTGGGTGTGGGTGGTGGGGTGGGTGGGGTGTGGGTGGGGTGGGGTGTGGGTGGGTGGGGTTGTGGGTGGGTTGGGGTGGGGTTGTGGGTGGGTGGTGGGGTTGTGGGTGGGTGGTGGGGGTTGTGGGTGGGTGGTGGGGGGTTGGTGGTGGGTGGTGGGGGTGTGGGTGGTGAGTGAGGGTGTAGGTAGGTGGTGAGGGGTGTGGGTGGGTGGTGGGGGTGTGGGTGGGTGGGTGAGGGGTGTGGGTGGGTGGTGGGGGTGTGGGTGGGTGGTGGGGTGTGGGTAGATGGCACCTTGGCCACACACTGGGTGCTTTCACTGTGGTTGGTGCTGCTACACATGACATCACTAACGCCATGCACCTCCGTCTCCCTCCTCTTCTCCTGTTCCTCCTCTTCTTCCCTCTTCCTCCTCTTCTTCCCTCCTCCTCCTCTTCTTCCCCTCCTCTTCCTCCTCTTCCTTCCTTCCTTCTTCCTTCTTCCCTCTCTCCTCCCTCATCTTCCCTCTTCCTCCTCCATCCTCCTCCTCTTCTTCCCTCCTCCTCCTCCTCCTCTTCCCTCCTCTTCCTCCTCCTCCTCCTCCTCTTCTTCCTCTCCTCCCTCTTCCTCTCTTCTTCCTCTTCCTCTCTTCTTCCCTCCTCCTCCTCCTCATCTTCCTCCTCTTCCTCCTCCATCCTCCTCCTCTTCTTCCTCCTCCTCTTCCTCCTCTCATCTCCTCCTCCTCTTCCTCCTCCTCTTCTTCCTCCTCCTCACCTCATTATTACCCACCTCAATCATAGAATTATAATGTGAAACTCTTCTTTACAGGTATGTGTGGGGTCGAGGTGACCTGGGAGTAGTGACCTGGGAGTAGTGACCTGGGAGGTGACCTGGAGGTGACCTGGGAGTGACAGAGTGTTGTGTGTATGTGAGTACTAAACAATGCAGTGTTATATATTTATTTCATTATATCTGAAATAACAGTACTGATGCAAATGCTGGTGGATTGGTTCATACAGGTACAGTGACAGGTACAATGACAGGTGCAGTGACAGGTACAGGGTACAATCCAGGGAATACAGGTACGGATACAAGTACAGATACAGGTACAATTGTGATACAAGTACACACAGTACAGAGGTTTGCTAATAATTATAAAGTACAGTACTCACATTTCCAGCTCCAGAGAGGAGATGTACCCTTTGGATGTACCTACACATGGTTCTGCCTGGTCACCCAGCATGGTGTACCCGCATGGTCTACCACCTGGTCTACCCGCTCGGTGTATAGGTGTGCAGGGAACATTAATCTGGGGCGGTGCTGCTGTTCGTCAGCTTTAACCCCCGGTGTCCTGCCTAGCTGTGTCTGTTGGCTTCCCTCACCTCACCCACCCCTCTACCCCCCCTTTTCTATCTTGTCTCACCCTCACCTCCATACACCCCTCACCCACCCCTCTACCTCTCTCCCCTCCATCCCTCCTTCTGCTCTCCTTGTCTCACCTCCCTTCACCCCTCCCCCACCCCTCTACCCCCCTCTCTTTTTTCTATCTTGTCTCACCCCTCACCCCTCCTTTACCCCTCACCCACCTCTACCCCTCACCCCTCCATCCCTCCTTCCTGTCTCACCCCTCCCCTCTTGCCCCCTCCTCCCTCCCACCCCTCACCCTTCCCCTCACACCCCTCACCCCTTCTACCTCCTCCCAGGGGGTCATCCCTACCAGTCAGTCAGTCAGTTAGGCAGTCAGTCAGTCAGGTCAGTCAGTCAATTGGGCAGGCAGGCAGTCAGTCAGTCAGTCAGTCAGTTAGTTAGTCAGTCAGTCAGTCAGTTAGGCAGTCAGTCAGTCAATTAGGCGAGCAGTCAGTTAGTCAGTCAATTGGGCAGTCAGTCAGTCAGTCAGTCAGTCAGTCAGTTAGACAGTCAGTCAGTCAGTCAGTTAGGCAGGCAGTCAGTCAGTCAGTCAATTAGGCAGTCAGTCAGTCAGTCAGTCAGTCAGTCAGTCAGTTGGGCGGTCAGTCAGTCAGTCAATCAATTGAGCGGCGAGTCGGTCGGTCAGTCAGTTGGTTAGTTGATCGGTCAGTCAGTCAGTTAGGCGGTCGGTCAGTCAGTCAGTTAGGCAGTCAGTCAGTCAGTCAGTCAGTCAGTCAGTCAATTAAGCAGGCAGTCTGTCAGTCAGTTAGGCAGTCATTCAGTCAATTAGGCAGGCAGTCAGTCAGTTGATCCAGTTAGTTGAATCTTCAGTAATTGGTGGGTTACCAGTGATTAAATAGAGTGAGTGGTGGTGAGTGAGTGAGTGGTGGAGTGAGTGAGTGAGTAAGGAAGTGAGTGGTGAGTGAGTGAGTAAAGTGGTGAATGAGTGGTAAAAAGTGAGTGAGTGGAGTAAAGTGAGTTAATGAGTGAGTAAAGAGTTGTGGTGGGTAAGAGTGATTAAAGTGGTGGGGTAAAATGTAGTTAGTGAGTGAGTGAGTAAAGGTGAGTGGTGAGTAAAGTGAGTGAGTCAAGTGAGTGAGATCAGCGACAACATTACTCCGTCAGTGAGTGAGTCAGTAAGAGGAGGTTGCCGTTGGTTCTTTCATCTCAATAACAATATTTCTCTGTAGGGGTGAGGAGGGAGACAGTGAGAGGAGACAGTGAGGAGGAGACAGTGAGGGGAGACAGTGAGAGGAGGCAGTGTGGGAGTCAGTGAGGAGACAGTGAGAGGGAGACAGTGAGAGGGAGACTGGTGAGGGGGACAGTGAGGAGGAGACAGTGAGGAGGAGACAGTGAGAGGGAGACAGTGAGAGGGAGACAGTGTGGGGAGTCAGTGAGAGGGAAACAGTGAGAGGGGGGGAGACGGGTGTGAGAGACAGTGTGGGGAGACAGTGTGAGGGAGACGGTGAGGAGGAGACAGTGGGAGGAGGACAGTGAGAAAAAGACAGTGAGAGGGGGAAAATAAGACAGTGTGAGAGGAATCAGTGAGGAGGAAAATAAAAGACAATGAGGAGGGAAAATAAAGACAATGAGAGGAAAATAAGTCAGTGAGAGGGTGAGTCATGGAGAGCCGGGAGAAGTGGTTGACGTCACACCTCCTGGTAGTATGAAACATCAGCACGAGGCTCTAATGTGCACAACGACTGTATCCTGAAACACCATTACAGTATATAGACTAAAAAGGTACAGTTTATTCCCAGGTGGTTACAGTAAAATACAGGTACAGTAATTGGTTCCCAGGTGGTTTACAGTAAAATACGGGTACGGTAGTTGGTTCCCAGTTGGTTAAGTAAAATACAGGTACAGTAATTAATTTGAGTGGTTTCAATGCAAAAATTGCAGTGAGTGGTTCCCAGGTGGTTACAGTAAAATGGTGCAGTAATTGTTTGAGTTGGTTTCTGTAAAATGGGTACATTAATTGGTCTGAGTGGTTACAGTAAATACAGGTACAGTAATTAGTTTGAGTGGTTACAGTAAAATACAGGTACAGTAATTGGTTCCAGTTGGTTACAGTAAAATACAGGTACGGTAATTAGTTCCCGGTTGGTTACAGTAAAATTACAGTTGTGGTGGTTTAGTTATGAATTACAGGTACAGTTCGTTCCAGGTGGTTACTGTGCACCAGGTAGAGTAATTAACAGGTGGAGACTGAGACTCTACCTGTACTAGGTTAATTAGATGTTAATTATGTATTTATGTTATTTATGATATGTAATTGAGCTGTAACTTTATACCTTGTGGGGCAAGTTCTCCCTTGGCTGTGTGGGTAAACGAAACACACACACACACACACCTACACCTAAGATAAACAGATTCTCTCCCCATCCACCTCGTCTCTCCTCACCCCACCCCCCACCCCCCACCCCCTCCACCCCTACATGCCAAGTTAGATGTCAGAAGATTGAAGTTGACGCAGTAAATGTGGACTTTGGGTGGACATGGGAAGCAAGGGGAACGTGGATGTGTGATATAGGTTAGGTTAGGTTGGGTTGGGGATGGGTTGGGATTGGTGTGTGTGTGTGTGTGTGTGTGTGTGTGTGTGTGTGTGTGTGTGTGTGTGTGTGTGTGTGTGTGTGTGTGTGTGTGTGTGTGTGTGTGTGTGTGTGGGTGTGTGTGTGTGTGTGTGTGTGTGTGTGTGTGTGTGTGTGTGTGTGTGTGTGTGTGTGTGTGTGTGTGTGTGTGTGTGTGTGTGTGTGTGTGTGTGTGTGTGTGTGTGTGTGTGTGTGTGTGTGTGTGTGTGTGTGTGTGTGTGTGTGTGTGTGTGTGTGTGTGTGTGTGTGTGTGTGTGTGTGTGTGTGTGTGTGTGTGTGTGTGTGTGTGTGTGTGTGTGTGTGTGTGTGTGTGTGTGTGTGTGTGTGTGTGTGTGTGTGTGTGTGTGTGTGTGTGTGTGTGTGTGTGTGTGTGTGTGTGTGTGTGTGTGTGTGTGTGTGTGTGGCTGTGTGTGCCTGGGGAATCACCAGTAAGTTGATCTTTGATTTTCTCTCTCCTCCTCTCTCTCTCTCTCTCTCTCTCTCTCTCTCTCCTCTCTCATTATTACGATAAAATTATATATTTATAGTTTGTTAATTTTGTTATGAATGTTATTATTATTATTTTGGTTTCAGCTACTTGGGGTTATAAGAAGAACAGTTCAACTGAGTCTTGTTTTAGGGAAGAGATTGGAGCCTCAACAGGTGGTGTGGAAAGATTAGAGCCCTCAGTGGAAAGGTGGAGCCTCAGGTGGTGGAAGGGTGGGCCTCAGGTGGTGGAAGGGTGGGCCTCAGGTGGTGGAAGGTGGGCCTCAGGTGGTGGAAGGTGGAGCCTCAGGGGGTGGAAAGGTGGAGCCTCCAGAGTGGTGGAAGGGTGGAGCCTCAGGTGGTGGAAGGGGTGGAGCCTCAGGGGTGGAAAGGTGGAGCCTCCAGGTGGTGGAAGGGTGCTGGAGCCTCCAGGTGGTGGAAGGGTGGAGCCTCAGGTGGTGGAAGGTGGAGCCTCAGGTGGTGGTAGAGTGGGGCCTCAGGTGGTGGAAGGTGGAGCCTCAGGTGGTGGAAGGGGTGCAGGCCTCCAGGTGAGTGGAAGGAGGTGGAGCCTCAGATGGTGGAAGGTGGGCCTCCCAGGTGGTGGAAGGTGGAACCTCAGGTGGTGGAAGAATTGGAGCCTCAGGTGTGGTGCAAGGGTGGAGCCCTCGTTGGTGGAGGGGTGGGCCTCAGGGGGGTGGAAGGTGGAGCCTCAGGTGGTGGAAGGTAGAGCCTCAGGTGGTGGAAGGTGGAGCCGCAGGTGGTGGAAGGGTGGAGCCTCAGGTGGTGGAAGAGTGGAGCCTCAGGTGGTGGAAGGATGGGAGCTCAGGTGGTGGTGGGAGCCTCAGGTGGTGGATTTGGGTGGAGCCTCAGGTGGTCAGGTACCAGAGCCACTCAGGTTAATTACTTTGTCCTTCTTAACACCTGAAGTGAGCGGGCATGTGTGTGTGTGTGTGTGTGTGTGTGTGTGTGTGTGTGTGTGTGTGTGTGTGTGTGTGTGTGTGTGTGTGTGACATATGCAGGTAAACAATAGGTCTGTTGTCTTGAATCTCACCCTGTTTATTTCTGAAAGATTGACCACCCTATGTAAACCTAACCTAACCTAAGGGTCATTTGGGGTCCTAGGATTAACACGTGCCCCAGGCCGGAGTAACTCATTCATCAGTGGGTAAACCAATTGATGCCTCATTGTCTGCACTGGCGACACGACGCCTGTGGCGAACACTCCCTGATTTCTCTCTCTCTCTCGTCAGATTCATTACGTCATTGTGATTCAGAAGCCCCTGAGAGCGAGAGCGAGAGAGACAGACGAACCAGT